>NC_137865.1:9608035-9738035 GCF_963924005.1 Protomyctophum bolini
TCTCATTTAACTATAGTGCTTGTTTGACTTAGTTTCCTTTTCCACTCATCGTGCATGTGCAGGGGACGGTTTGTCACATGGACCTGTGAAGAGTCTGGCTGCCCGAGGCCGCCACCTAGTGAATATAAATATGAATGACGGTGAGAGAAAACTAAAACTGAAAAAAAAAGAGAGAATTGAGGCAGAAACTCGCTCTTCTGCACCTCCATAATGTATTGCAGTTCCTTTGTGCCAATCTTTTGTGTTTATTTGATGACGCATAATAATGTACAGTGCCATATCCATCTCCTCGTAATTAATTGTGAAAGAATAGAGGCTAAAAGTTGTGATTTATTTTCTTTTTTTTTGGGGAGGGGGGGGGATAACTATTGTATTCATCTTGTTTGATGTTGTTAATGTTCAGTATTTCTTGTACTGTCTTGTTACTTTTTTGATGAAAAAAACAAACAACTTCTGACTCCAACAAAAGGCACATAATAACACTGCTAACTTGAACCAGATGTATTTGGATCTGTAATAAGATGATTACAGAGTTGATTGTAAACTGTAACTTGCCCTGAGGCGTCAGATGGAAAATACAAAGTGCTTCTTTACATAACCTGTGTGTCTGTCGCTGGATTTTATATTCCAATAATGATGACTGTCTGAAACCCATGGTTGCATCTCTATGGATTCTCAAATGTCTGGTCCGGTGCAGTGTTGATTTTGACAGCATCATATTTTTGTCATCTGAAATGTCTTAGTTTTAGTCGACTAAATACCATGATTTTAGTCGATTAAATGTACAGTTGATTTTGTCTACAAAAAAGTACTATTTTGTCAGCCCTTGATGGTTGTCGTAAGATAACAATGCTACAAAACAGTTCCTACTTGGAACCTAATTTCGATACCCAACCCTACCCAGAGATACCAAACGGTATCAAATGGAGGTAGGCTATTCGGCCTAATCACATCAAACTGAGGGTTCCTTGAAATGAAAATGGTTGATACTTCTATAGATGTGTAATTTAATTGATCTTGCCCTGGGCCTTGCCTAGGACAGACAGTATGTAAGCCCGCAGTGCCATCTGTTGGTCAAGAGACGTCATCACATTTGCCAAAAACAATCTTGGTTTTCCATATTTTCTTTCAGCTCAGCAGCAGTCTAGCATTATTAGTCTAGACAGTAAAGAACTGGAGGATTGGGCTCAAACTCTTTGAAGATCAGTCAAGGAGGGGGGGCTTGTCTAGCAACATTATAACAGTTCTATTTTGAGGCTTTGGCAACCAACTATAGTGGCAGCGCCAGCTTTTCATGTGATGTATCAGTAGGTGAAACAGTGCCAATTGCCATGTGAGCCACGGCGGTGTCGGTTCAAAACCAAAGAATGATTATGAGTTTTAGTGTTAAGTGCCCACTGCTCCTTATGCCAAACTCTAAACTGGGGCACATGCCCAGTCAGATACTTTACAGGAGGCTTACAATGGCGGCCTTCTGCGTCTATCACTCCTTACTTCCTCAGCTTGTGTTTCTCATGCACAATAACAATTTATATTTTATATTTCATTTAAACAATGCTGCTGTGTATCCACAGGAGGTGGGGCATGGATATTAGTAGTAATGTCATATCTAAAATATCTAGGATTCAGTCTGAATACTAAACTATTCTATTATTCTATGCTAGTTAGCCTATAGAAGACTGTATTGTATACATTACAGGCAATAGGCCTAGCAGTCTACTGTCACCCAGGCGGATGCGTGTACGGATGCTTGCTTCTCGCCCTTCACGTCTTACTGGTATTATACCAAACTGGGGGCCTTGAAATAATGAATTTTACACCAGTGGTTTGAGAACGACTGGTGTAAAGGAAAGGTTACCACTCCATAAATACTGGCAACAACACAATGTGAGCCAGACTTAGCCTCTAACCCATGGGGTCCATTTATCTACAAACCCTGCTGTTAGCTGTAAACTGAGAATGAAACTCAGACAAGCAGACAATAGGTGAGAGAGACGTTGCATGAGGAGGGAACAAATGAAACTGAGCGAGAAAATGGCTTATTGGGATAATCTCATGTGACCCTGGGTCTGCAAGAGTTTGTACAAAATCTACGGGAATTCTCAGTTTGGAAAAAAACAAGAAAACATCTAGATTTTTACACTGACTGCTTCTTGCCCCTATAGCTCCTAGCCATGTCCAGCTTTGAGGGTTTGTGTAAACACAACCATTGAAGGCAAAAGTGAGGACTCAAATTGTGATTGGCCAGAATGAGACATGTATGATAAGAGCGGGTGTGATTTTTTTCTATTTGCAAAATGGATGATGCAGTTCCCCAATAAAGTTATATTGGGGAACTATTGCATGATCCATTTAGCAAATAGGAAAAAAAATACTACTATATCCTACTACAAAATGCTACTTGCAGACTTTGGGTGTTATATTAGGCCTATATTTATTTATCACCCAAAGTAAAATGTTGCTATATCGGCAGTTTAGGCTACGTGGCATTGGCAATAATAAATAAATAATAGCCTAACAAATAACCTAATAATTATCCAAATATCCAGGCTCTCATTTGCAGAGAGCCTGATGTTGAAGCCCTTGATATGAAACTAATAGGCTAGTAAACATATATAATAGTCATTTATTATACGGGGCTCCCTTGATTTTTTTAGGCTTCATACAGTCTGGTCAAACGCTTTAAAAAAAGATCGAAAGAAAAAGGTCTCGAGTCGAGATGAATAAGCAAATATAGAAGCGCCACCATTACGCATGAGCAGGTCTGCATGCACCTCCTCCTCTGTGCAGGTGACACACCTGCAGCTACAAACACACAGCAGCAGCAGATCAGACCATATCCAGTCTACCTTCATGTCATGCCTGCCCGCATCATGTCCAGTACGTCTTTAAACTGTATATTATTGTTATTATCATGGTCTGATGTACACCATTACGCGCAATGAATGTCCCATGGGGTTTGCTGTCCATTGTGAGTTTGGTGTGTACCGCCAGCACTGAGTCGAGGTGCTCGCCCACGTCTTACTACAAGAACTGCTGGATCCGACGCTTCCCCGGACTCTTTATAGATGTGGAGGAGTCTCAGAGGAGAGGCGCGCAGCTGCTCAAATATTACCAAGAGGAGACGGCGCTGAAATGCAGCCGCACGTGTTGTCTGACGAGAAACTGTGAGTATCGTTTATTAAAGTTAGTTTAATTTGTTAAAATAAGTCTTAGATATAGCCTACTCTATATGATAATATAATGTTTGTTCTAACGGTGTCTCCGCCATATCTCCATCTCTTTAGTAGGCATAAACAGAGAGCAAACACAAAATACAAGTCAGGATACCAATTTGATCCAATCAGGATGTAAAATACAGGACAAAACTGGATCTGGAACACTTAAAAACATGAAGATGATAACGGGTAGGCTAGGCTACTCTCTCCTGATTGGTGTCCCACCTGGAAATGTAAATTGTTAATTAAAGAGCTGGAGAGAACGAAGACTCACAATGATTACTATCAGAATATAGAGTTTTAACTGTACAAATGCTCTTTGTCTTAACCATAAAATATCACTTATATACACTACCTTTTACCTCACATTCATTCTGCACTGATTAACACGGGTTAGGCCACTCATGGTTCTCAAAGTGGGGTCTGGGGGACCCCCAGGGGTCATCGAGGGGACTCCAGCTAGAGGGTCCTCAACAAAATGGTTAAAGCGGCACTATGTATTATTATTATTATTATTATTATTATTTTTACAATTTTGCCATTCTGTATGGTAGAGTATAATGTAAATGTTTATGGCCTGCACACCATACCAGTTACAAAAACGTCTTTATTTGGCTGACAACGTTGTGTTCATCAGGTCATCATGTTAATGCAGTATAATCTTTACAATAAGGGTGGTTTTATGTTGTCTCCTTGATCTTCTATTGAGACATTTAGATCTTGTCAAAAGTCTTAGACATCAGACACCACGTTTGACCTGATGCTCACTTCATTCCCTGAGCAAGCCGGCATGGTTCTATTATATCAATGGTTTAAAAACGAAATCTCCTCTGGGTTCAAATCCGGGGTAGAAATGGAAAGTTACATACAGTAGTGCAGCTCCGGTCTACAGGTAGGCTACAAGCTCACAATGTGTCCCATCACAACTTTATAAATATCTAGGCAATTTAAATATAAATATAAATATAGGACAAATTTGGGGGTCCTTGTCTAGTTGTCCTTGACATGAAACACGTGAGAACCACTGAGGTAGGCTACTGTATGTGCCTGGTATTGTAGCCTAATTGTTGATAAGCGCACCGATCTGTTCTTTCCCTTCATAGTTTCCTGTAATCTGGCGATATTCCACTATGATACTATTCAAGAAAATGTGAACTGTTTTCACCTGCATTGTCCAACGCTGGAGAGCTGCGTTCTGAGCCAAAGAAGCAACGTCATTCTGTACAATATCACAAAGGGTGAGTCTCTGAGCTGACATAATATACAGTAATGTCTCTGTCGCTGTCTGTCGAGTCTCTGAGCTGACATACAGTAATGTCTCTGTCGGGTGGAAACCATTATGTCCAAAACTGTTACTTTTCAGGCTTCAAATTCAAATTCCGCTTCACACCGTGCTTCTTGATGTTTTCCGAAAAACTAGATTATGGAGATAAGACGTTTCTGCCCGTCTGTCACCGTGATGTTCCGTTCTATTGGCATTTGAATAAATTTAGTTTTCACCAAAAACACTGCCTGGGAACAGAAAGCAGAGCAAAATGTATTTTTATAAAAAAAAATCACCTCATTAACAGGTGTACTTCTTCAGAAGTCCTTGCAGATATCATAACTTATACAAATGGGACACTTGTATTTTATCTCCCTGCTCTTCTATTGAGACTTGAAATGACCTTTTGACACTATCTTAAATCTTAAGATCGTGTCAAAGGTCATAGCTCACCTACACACAGGATCTGATGAAGATCTGAGATTAAATTTATTGGCCTGGGCCGTGGCTCAGCGGTCCAGGCAATCTTGGCTGGTAATCCAGTCTGGCAGTGTGCCGCGGGTTCGACTCCCGATCCCGACGGCCTTTACTGCATGTCACCCCCCCATCTCTCTCCCCATTTACTGTCAGCCTACTGTCTATCCCTCCATAAAAAATAAGCCACCAAAAAAAATCAATCTTAAAAAAAAAATCAATTTATCCCCTGAGCAAGCATAGAAGAGGACAGGAAAGTTACAAAGTGCAGCTTTAACCCACATCATGTCAGGCAAAGAAACATTAAAAACTAGAAAAAGTGGTTCAGCAATGTTAGAAGTCGCCAATCAGGATGGAATATGAAGGATCGGACTGATGATCGGACATGATGTTTTGCATTTTGTTTAGAAAGAATGGGATGTAATAAAATGTTAAAAGGGTGGCATTTGTTCCTCAATGTAGTGTGAATGTGCATGCTAAGTTTCACCTCAATCGCTCGCTGTGTTCATGATTTGCAGCCTTTTGTTCAAAAAGCACTCCTGGAAACGTTGAAGCCAATTTTAGCCATTCAGGATGGAATATGAAAAATCTGAAAGACACGTTTCGTTTAATGACTACAGAGGTACGGTGTACTGATTTGCGTGATGTTTGGACAAAATCTGTAGGAGTACTCAAAAAAATGTGTTTTGCAAAATGTGGCTTCCTGGTGGCGCTATCGTGAGTCATACTTGGGTTTTATGCCACACAGGTGTAGATCCTGACCTGTTGGTGTTTGGGAAGTACTTCACGTCCAACGGCAATAATGTGCGCCTGTGGCCGCACCTGTCCGGCGGCTGGGTCAACGCCTCAGAATCCCTGGCCTCAGAACCTTTGGCCTCAGACAAAAGACAGTTCAACTGGCCACCCATGCCAGCACAGCCGTCTGGCAAGGCACAGCCGTCCACTTCATCAGCACCCACCACAAGAACCTCCAAAACAAAAACACCACCATCACCAGTTTCACCACCATCCACTTCAACCTCCACCTCCACACCGCGGAGTGCTGCTAGTCAACACACAACCCTTTCAACAACAACATCAGCTTTGTTCCAAGGTTATTCGTTTTTGAAATGTCCATTAGTTATATTTTTTTGTCTTTTTTGTTTCCTATTCGCTTAGATTTGAGGTAGCTTCGTTAGTTTTGTTAATTAGTTAGTTGTTAGTTTTTTAACTAAATTATAACTAAAAACAAAAGAAAAAAAATACTTGTAGTTAGCTTTTAGTAATATAATAACCATGCTTTTGGTCCTTCTCTCCTCATCACCTCTTTTAGACCAGGTGGAGACTGATGCACCCACCATCCCCTCTAAACGACCACAAACCTCCGTCATCACCACCACATCAATGCCACCTCCGCCCCCTACGCCCACCCCTCATGTGCCTTTCACCACCCACACCACCCCTACCGTCCCCACATCTATGGAGGCTGCTGCTACAACCACCACCACCACCACCACCACCACCCAGCCCGCTCCCTCCACCACCCTCTCTCAGGTAGGAAGAATTAGATAATCACATATAATAATCAGTTTCCATTAATCTTCTCTGTAAAAAAAGAAATGTACAAAATATTACATGAAAAACTGATCTACAAGTGTACCTTAGCTTAGCACATTATTTAATTTGATGTTTGGTACCCAAACAGAAATGTTTTATGTAGGTTTCAAAGTCCAAATCCAATTAAACACAATTAAATCATTAATCACAATATGCACAGCAGCTATATTATTTGGCTGCTTCCTTCCTTCACATGTGCTTTGATTGATTGGTTGAATATTAGTCAGAAATGTAATGTCTACAGTCAGACATTAAGGCTAAAAGTCCTGGGGACTTGTTTTCCATTGTGGTTCTATGTTCAGCAACAATGTGTTACTAATTATGGATCCCCTCCATTTAGTATAGCAGTCTTTCCAGTGTACAATAGAAGCAAACCTAACTCTGTTTGACTAGAATGGAACACACAGAAGCTGTGCATAGAACCTATTATCGGTATGACTATTAACCCATTCTGACCTGAGATCAGATTCATACGAGGTTTCCACTGGACACACACTGGTCTGATGAACCCATTCTGACCTGAGATCAGATTCTAAAAATGTCAGTCGTTCTTCGATTTTTCAAAAATAGCAGACCTACAAGCTCGTAGCGCGCCACTCGGTGGCGCGCTATGAGCTTGTAGATCTGCTATTTTTAAATAGCTAAAGCATAACATGATGCTAACACCAAAATGGGTGCCCGGTCAGAATGGGTTAATCATCAACTCATCTGTCTGGTGGAAACCTCATACAGTAGCAGATCTACAAGCTCAAAATGCATCGATTTGCACCACGTTTGGAGCTTGCCTATCTGCTACTTGATGCTTTCGTGCGATGCTGTATCATGATCAAGTAGGGGCGTTATTTTAATGGAGGAAGAAAACCCAAAAGTTAAAATATGGAGTTTTTTCCCCCAACAGCAAAAAACTAACATTTCATGATTGGTTGACAGGCCTACACCCAGGTCCCCAGCAGTCCTGCAGCGCATGATGCCAGCGTTGCCCCGACCACCATGGGCCTGATGGCCAACATCGAGAGCAGCCAGCACTATCCGCCCAACGACACCAAGGTGTACCTGGGAGGGAGGAACCACAGCGCGGGCGTTGGTGAGGGAGGAGGAGGAGGAGGAGGTCAGGTCAGTGAGGGGGACCAGGACAGCCTCGGCGAGCTGGGGCCCGGCTGGCACGTGGCCGCTCACAGCCTGCTCATCGCCGTGGCCACCTGCATCACGGTGCTCCTGAGCTGCTGCTGCTCCATCGTGGTGGCCGTCAGCTGGAGGGGACGCCGGAGGAGGAAGGGACGCTACAGGACCACCTGGCGAGTACGGCGGGGCTCCATGAGGCTCGTTAAGTACGTGCTGGTCAGGGAGAGCTCCTGAAGGGTCGGGGGGGGAGGGGGTGTGGGGAGAGCTGGAGCCAGAATGGTCGGAACTGAGGTTTCACCGTTCCGAAATGTGTTTGGGTGTGTTTGCAAAGAACCCAAACCGGGACCGTTAATCACTTACATCTGATTTTAAAAAATAGAGAAAATAGCAGATTTATAAGATCACAACACGTTGCAGCACGACACATTGTGAGCTTGTAGATCTACTATTCTTGCTACTTTTGACATTGGTTTGAATTTTTATTTTCACCTGGTGTTTTCATCAGGTTGGGAAACAATTATTGTATCACTTACTATACAGAACAGAACATGATATCCATGTACGCGCTAAAACAAGTATTATTTTTAATTGTGGTGAAAACCAGGACAATTTGGTGGTCACTGGTGAATGCTGAACACCGGGAACATGTCAATGTTTTATAGGTTTGTGTTGGGCCTCGGGACACCCAGCTTGAAACTGGGACAATACCGTTCAAACCTGGACGACTGCCCACCATGAAGTAGGTCGGGAGTGGCTTATTGTCGGTATCAGCTAGTAGCACGCAGGAGTTTGTACCCGTAACAATGCACTAGACCCCTGAGAGATGGTTGCTGAGTTGGAGTGCCACACCTACCATCAGCTCCCAGTACTTCACGCATGGAAGACGACCTCTGAGATGCTGTCGTATTAATCTTATATAATTATTCTAGATTCTAGAACGGTAAACGTGTGTTTTGATTCTTTGTGAAGGTTTGCCAAATCCCAAATGTCATAGCAAAGTGTATGTAGCTATAAAACATTACTATATTTTCAGCCAATTCTTAGGAAAATGTAGTCCGTGTTAGCTGAGACGTGTGTGTGAACCTGAAATAGTTAGTCTGTCTGGATAGTTTAGTTTGCGAGGGATAAGGTTCAGAGACTTAAGCCGAAAATAGCCAATCTACAAGCTCACATGCTTAAAATAGGTTGTAGGACTATTTTCCGCATTAGACGCCATCACATGGAGAATAAATTAGGCATTAGGGCCGATTCATACTCCTATTTTACCGCTGTTTCGGCGCTGTAGTGCTGAAATGATTTTGGCTCGTCAGAAATGTTCAGTAGCACCGAAGAGCCGACTTTAGGACAATACCCGCCCCCCCCCCGAACCTCAAATGACGTCACATTGTAGGCTCTACAGAGCCAAACTGACTTTCATTCGACTCTAAAATAGGAGTATGAATCGGCGCTTACAGTTCTAGTGTAAACAATTAGTGTGTGCCATGTCCAAAGTTTGCTACGAGGATTGCGAGTTGAGACAGAACGGGTCCATCCAAGGTGGGATAATTTGCCTTCAGAAAAATGAGTGTCCATTTGGCAGGCCCACATTTTGATACACTTCAATAGATTCTAAGTGATGTTGATGCCAAACCCCATGGCCCTTCCCCAGATGTCCTCTGCCCTACACTTAAGTGCATTGATGTGGGCTTCCAAGCAAGAAATGCTACAGTAACAAACTCCAGAGTTGTTCGAAGCACTATGGGGCAGTGGTGGAAGTAGATTAAAAAAAAAGGAACAAAAAGTAGCCATATCAATACAGTACCTGTATTCAAAATTGACTTGAGTAAAAGTACAAAAGTATTGCCATCAAAATATACTTACATATACGGTACCAAAGAATAAGTACTCAAATTTGCCAAAATCTGTCTTTGTGACCTCTATTTTTTAATAGACAAATTAGAAAACTGGGCTTAAATAGTTTTGTAAACATTTTTTATTAGTAGCATAATTTAATTTGTATATAATATATACAATAAATATTTTAAGTAAAGCAAAACCGTACTGAAGTACAGTACTGTAAACCCACTCCGTTACGTTCCAGCACTACTGGAGTGTGTTGAGTCTTTTGTGAACTTTATTCATAGATTCATTCTGCTCCCCTCCGGTCTCCCCCACACATCTCTGGATGGCATTGAGTTTCTGGTGACCTAGAACTAAAAGGAGCACGGACCAAAGCCGTTTAATGGGACTTGGGTGCTTTTTAAACAGACCTGCAGCTGAATGCGTCCTTTGAGCGGGGACGTCGCTCTCCTCACCCCATTAGGAGACGGGAGGAGGACGGCAGGATGGGAGCATGGAGCACGGAGCAGGAGATGAGCACAACTGGCCCTGCTGGCCATCAAATAACAGCTCTTCATGTTACGGAAACATGAAGGAGCACCCATTTTGCAAGATTAGAAGATGGCGTGGTTTCAGAATCTGTGGACAGTTCAGAATCCAGCTTTGTTCAGTTCAAGCAAGATTTGAAACTTTATTTAATGCACCTTATTACATGGCTTGGTTGAATGCTTTAGTCTGGTCAATCGCTGAATTGATCAACTCACTTCCTTGTTTTCAGACAGCTGCAGCTGGGCAGACGCAGCCAGTGCGAATACTTTTTTTGTTGTGTTTTGGATCAATTTATGTTAGGTAGCCATGTAATAAGCGGGATAATATCTGGATATAGTATAGGGGGTCATTGTCGGGATACAATTCACCTTCAGGGTGATTAACTCTCGACAATGACCACCTAGCCAGATATTATCCCTTACTTAACGTAACAATCTTCGATTTCAGCGTACAAACTTTTCAGGAAGACTAAGAAGGGCCGATTCATACTCCTATTTCGGCGCTGTAGTGCCGAAATGATTTCGGCTCGTCAGAAATTTTCAGTAGCACAGAAGAGACTACTTTAGGACGGTACCCCCCCCCCCCCCCCCCCCCCCCGAACCTCAAATGACGTCACATTGTAGGCTCTACAGAGCCGAACAGACTTTTATTCGGCTCTAAAATAGTAGTATGAATCGCGCCTAAGGCTATAGTTTAATCAATGTCATTGGCAGACAGGTTTCTGAACTGTCTGCAGCCCACCATCTTATTAGTATTATAAGGACCATTTATATGAAGATAGATTTTTTTTTTTGTAATATATTAACAATGCTGTACCCACATATATATTTTTTACAACAGGCTTTGTGGTATTGAATGATGGACTATTGTATCAGGCATACATGTACAACAGTTTAGAGTTTATTTTTGGAAAATAAATACAACATAAACATTGTGCTGATGATGAGAAGAACACTTTATGTACATCAAAGGGTTGGATTAGACTGTGGAAACGTGTCCATACTTTTACCAGACTCTAATTTCTGGCCTGTGTGTCGCTCCTCGGGCAAGCTGCGGCCGAAAAACCTGTCAGAGTTCAGTCCAGTGTCAGGGGAACTCCCAGTCTCCCACGCCGGCCAAGATGCACACCGATGCGTGCCTGTACGATAAGCTGGAATCACTGACCGGGCGCTTGGATAAAGGCGCTATATAATAAATGCACCATTTATTTAGTAATTGATAGAATAAGTCATTTCCAATAGATTATAAATGGATTAGAGATTGAATAACTTCTTGACTGCCTCTCTGTACTGGAGCATGGTGCTCTCGCTCTCTCCTTCGTTCTTCAGTCTGGTGACGGAGTCCCTGTACTCCTGCACCTCCGCCCACCCCAGCACCTCCTCTCTCACCTCCTCTGCATCGCCCTCCTTCACCACCTGCATGTAGGGGTGAACAGTTAATACATTATCTCTCTCCCTCCTTCACCACCTGCATGTAGGGGTGAACAGTTAATACATTATCTCTCTCTCTAACTGTGTAGACTTCTTGTAAATTAATTAATGCAGATGTTTACAATAATTTAACTTTAGTGTAAAATTGGTCAATAAAATGAACATTTTACAGTCTCAAGATCTATAAGGGTCCATTTGGTTACCAACTCTCCATTTAGCAGGTTGAAAGCCACTGAACTAATTTGTTCACTTATGAAAAAATATCCATAATAAGTTTTAGTTAAAATTAAATATCAATGTTGAGAAATGTCCCTCGTTTTCCTCCATTCAAAATCTTAGAAATAGTGAAATAGAAAAACGGTAATCAATAGAATAATCGGATAATAATAATTGGATAATCAGATCAATAGTCCTACCTTCATGCCAACAAAGGTGGAAAAGATGTTCTTCAAGATGTTCTTCTGGGATGGACTGTCCTCCCAGCTGTACTCCTCCATGTCTGCCACCGTCTTCTCTGCTTCCCATGCCTCCGTTTTCTGATCAGTGAAAGACAAGAAAAAAGGACTGATGCCTGGGTTCCTTAAACCTCATCTATGCTGTCGATTGTCAGAAATGATTGTTTTCAAGTTAATTACTTAATTAATATTATCTGCTATGATGTGGCTTCACCAGGTTTTTAAACTACCGGTAGTCATAAGGCAGTATCAAACCCCATAAAGGTTGTATCATGTGTTCACACATCTCCTGTTTCTGCCGCCTAAGGCACCTTGATGTACAGGCTATGACATTGGGGGCAGCCATAGCATGGGAAGCAGGTCCAGTTTCGATTCCCAGCTAGGTGTCCATGAGCAAGACACTTAACCCCTAAATGCTACTCCTCGAGCACTCTGTCTAACCAGGTCTCCCATTTTCCCTTTCCCACAAGTACACCCCATGGTCATGACACTAGTATGTGGCAGTGACTGGAGTCGGACGCGTTGTGAACCTGTAGATCGGCTATTTTTGCGCAAACATGTATGATGAAGTATAAAATAAGGCCTAAATCATGCATTGCACTAATCGAAAAATACAAAAAGGTATAAATATGGAGAAGGGTTTTCCGCCCGACAGCAACGTAAACAATAAAACGTGTTTCTTGATTTGAAAAAGCAAATCGACAGAATACTCGAAAAATGCATCAATAGCTGCAGCCCCGTGTGACGCGTCTTGTTATCTTGTTTTTGACAAGAGCCAGTTTCAGAAGGTTCTACAGGTGTGTTGTGGGGCTTTCCTTGCTTGATGTTTGGTCCTCTCACACAGCGATAGGGTTTCTCCATACGTGCTGCTCTGTCCACGGCCCCGTCTAGCTGCCATCACATTCCCCGCTGGGACAATAGGCTCCATTGTGTGTCAGCTTAAAGCAAAGGCAGTGATATAACCTGGCTTCTCTTGCTCTTGCCAGGTGTTTGTGTGGTTAATGAGCATCATTACTAACTATGCCGTGCATTATCTGATCTATAAGACAGTGAGTGGGTCGAGTGCGCTGCCGTCGGGCAGAGGATTAAGGCTGAGAATAGATCGGCGGCGTGCGTCCCTTCTAATGTATCGTAGGCCCAAGCCGAGACTACTTTAACGTTAAAAACACTAAAACTGAAAAAACATGGTCTGCTCTCAGACCACGTTAATTGACAGCTTATGTTGGTTGTCTTTTGTATTTTACAAATGTATTTATTCAGGAGCAAATAACTAAAAAGAAAATCAGACATTGCTTTTTCCTCTTAGTGTCCTCGAGTTCAAAATAACAAGCTAGAAGTAAATAATGAGGTGCTGACAGTTGTGACGCCATGTCTGTCATTTCATCCATCTCCAAAGAGTTTGGCCGACGGGAGGAAAATACAGTGCTGAGAGACTGTGCCAAGAGCCCAGCGGCCACCTGTCTTCCCCTGCTGAGGACAACATGTGCACTGGCTCATGGGTTACACTCCATGTTTACATCTTCACATTATAGGCACTGGGGCACAGAGTGGGCAAAAGTGACTTGAGTGGCCTCTAGTGGTGAATAAGGGTGCAACAGTTACTGGAATAGAATTAATCGTTTTTAATGAAAAAAATACTATTTGGGGGGAACACATTTAAAAGTCCACCCCCCCCCCCACCCCCGCAAAGGAAAATGTACTAAAATAAACAAATCTCACATGCGACACGGTTGCACTACAAAGTATAAATTAGGACTATTAAGGGCGATTAAGTGGTTAATCAGACGATAATCAATTTGGTCAATTATTACAAATAAATAATAAAACAAGCAGTAGGAAATAAGAGACTCCCACTGGCTCGGTGACAGGTAGACCCAGGCAGGAGGCTAGAGCGCTGGTCTGGATTAGCGCACACAGTGGAATTACCAGGCAAGGCAGGCAGGTTAAGGTTATGGGTCCTGGCTGCGTTCTCTCCGAGTGGGGCAGATAAAATCACCTCGCTGGCTGCCAACAATCAGCCTCTTTGTGGGCTTGCGTTTCTCAGCCGAGCGCCACTCCACTCTCACAGCTTCCACCAGACCAATGGGGCAGCACTGTGCCTTTCATTGTGCCTCCCAAAAGGGCACAGGACGGTTTTCCGGACATTCATTCCCAACAGAGAACAATTTCTTGTTCTTTTCTTTTCACGTGACTAAAGCGTTTACGAGAAAAGGCTCCCCAAAGTTGCACTTTGCACAACAGGAGGAGTCATCTTTTGGCCTATTGGCAGTGTTTCTCAAACAACAGGGGGAGTCATCTTTTGGCCTATTGGCAGTGTTTCTCAAACAACAGGGGGAGTCATCTTTTGGCCTATTGGCAGTGTTTCTCAAACAACAGGAGGAGTCATCTTTTGGCCTATTGGCAGTGTTTCTCAAACAACAGGGGGAGTCATCTTTTGGCCTATTGGCAGTGTTTCTCAAACAACAGGGGGAGTCATCCTTTGGCCTATTGGCAGTGTTTCTCAAACAACAGGGGGAGTCATCTTTTGGTGTTTCTCAAACATCTTCGGCCGGGGACTCCCAACTGAAAAGTTGTTGTGCCAGGGACCCCATTAAGAGAAGATTTGTGGTTTTCAAGATCATTAAAAATGTTCAGATCTACGAGCTCACATTGCAAGCTTCTAGATTTCCTATTTTTGTACAGCCAAAGTATAATAATAATAGGGTTAAAAGCTTTGAGGCTATATCAAGTCGGACCTTCCGAAACCCTCTGCGGGTCCCCGGACCCTACTTTGAGAACCACTGGCCTAATGGCATCAACGCTGGTTCCGGTGCTGGTGGTAATGACCCGTTGGCGAGTTGCTCTGGCGGGGCATGGCGAGCTTAATGTGAATGTGTGTCAGGTTCAACACCTGATAGGGGAGGCCGTCTCCCTCCCACCCCCCCATCTGCAGGGAAATGTCAAAGGGACAATGGCGCAGTTTGCAGGGCCTGGGTCCATTCAAGCCTGATGTCTCCCTAATGGACTCACTGTCCCATAAGAGGGACGATGGACAGTCAGAATGACTGTCCGCTGCTAAAGAGCTACTTTGCAGTTTGCACTATTGTAAATGTCACTGAATAAAACCACTTATTAACTAAGTAAGTAAATAAGTAAGTTAGTTAAAAAATATATAAAATCCATATGTACAATTGTTTTCTCTTCAAATTCCCTGGTCCAAACCTTTGCACTAGTGGTACCTGACAAAAGGCTCAAGCACACCTAAAAAACGTTGAGGTACAGTACATAAAACAAAAGGAAAGTAAAAATAAAAAAAGGAACTAAGTGGGCAAGATCTTGCATTTGGCCCTTTGGGCACATAACATTTTGTAGACTAATACACATTTGTTTGAAGTTTTCTATGCTGTCGCACTATTGCTGGACCAATGTTAATGCATGTTAATCCAATGGTGGGGTCCTCTGTCGCGTAGTTGTTGCATTCCCGTCTCCCGCAGCTCTATACATCTCCGTACAAGGGTGTTTTGCCGGATTTTGCCCCCCCCCCCTCATTTTCTTGACATCTGAGTAAAATATCATCAAACTGAACCATGTCATACAGTAGTGCCTCACCAGAGCATCTGTGTGGCTTTCATTTAATATAGACATCATGATCTGGCTCTGTGTGTCAGGGGGTCACATAAGGACAGATGGTATTTTTGCGTCCAATCCCAAACAAGCTCCTGATATGGAAACATGCCGACAGATATAGTGACAGTGATCTACAAGTGCAGGCTGATGCCAAAGTATAAACAACCCTTCCAAATGATTCAAAAGGCTGATATATGAATGGTGAAGTCATGAAGTATTCATGGCTCAGTGGAAAAGCAGAACAAACCTGTAGTGCTCATCCTGCCACAAAGACCTTTAGTGTGTTCGAACCCTTGGCCACGAGAGGTTACCAAGTAGTGTCAGGTGTCCACACAGTCAAGTGGGCTAGTGATCAGACTCACAGATGGACCAGCCATCCAATCCATTAGTCCAAACTGTTGCCAAGCAATGGGGCACTTTTCTTTCTTTTTCAAATTCTTCCGCACTGAATAACTAAATGACCAATGATTGTGTGCGATGACGATGACTAAAGAGCGTTTTGTTAAGGGTTAGACCGAGATCAGGGTCATGGACTGCTCTGGGGTAATGACGACAGAGGGTCTTTTCAAGTCTTGATTAGAAGGAAACTAATGAAGTGAACTTACCCAGGACTCATGGTAGAGGACAGTCAGCAGGTACATGGCGTAGTCATTGTTCTGCTGCTTCAAAGGACAACTAGGAGAGGGAAGTCATAATGGGACTCATTCAGATGCAAACAATGACATAGCAAAAGGTTAATGAATGTTTAGTATGTACACAGAATGCCACTCTGTCCCCAAGAAGTCTACACAATTAGAGAATGTGGAATAATTGTTATTTTGATCAACGTTTGCCTGTTGTCTCTCCTAATGGTACCAACATCAATAAAGCATGGTATTGTGGACAACATCTTATCCAAAGACAACACAATATTCTAAGTTCTGAGAGGTTAAACCTCATCAGATGGTGGTCCGTGGCTCAAATGCCAAATAAATAATGGACCTTGATATGAAAAGGGTTGAAAACCACTGTTTTATATGACTGCCATCTACATCTACAAGCTCACAATTTGTCTCATTGGGAATTTGCGACTGTGTTGTGAGCTTGTAGATTGGCTATTCTCAGTGAAAAGATTTGATGTATAGACCCTTGTGGACGCTGGTCAATTAAGTGTGTACAGTGGACGCTGGTCAATTAAGTGTGTACAGTGGATCCTGGTCAATTAAGAGTGTACAGTGTTTTTAAGTGGTTAAACCATTTAGACCTGAGGCCGATTCTAAAAACGCCTTCTAAATCCTCCTGACTTATGTTTCCGAAAAACTTAAAATAATTATTCAAACGATGTATGTTGCAATATCTACATGGCAACAACTAGATTGGATTGAAAGGCAAAATAATGTATAGGGGTTCCTGGTCTAACAGGGTTAAGCGAATGTTGTGATTTTGTTTTTATTTGAATATTTTTGCAGAACACTCAACATGCCCTTTTTAGGAAGCTTTTTTTGTTTACCTGTCAGTTGTGATGCTAAGGATATCAGTCTGTTTGCAATATCTGTCCCCAAGCAGCTTAATCATCTTCTTCCTGGCATGGTCGTCCAGATTCAAACTGGACAGCTTTACCTGGAATGCCATTATAAGAACACATTATACTAATATTCTTGCAGAACACATGCATACTTTGTTATTGAATCATTGTGTGCTTTTCTAAAGATTTTTTTATGTTTTCTTTTAACGGTTTTCCTCTTACTGGACAGCACCTTGTTCATCTTGTTCCCTATCCGTTTTCTTGCATCTTTCATACATTTCTTTAATATATATTTCTGAATATAGCGCCCTTCAAAAATAAGGTCACACACACACTCAATTTCAACTACGTCAACCCTTTGTTTAAATCCCTACAGTGCCTACACATTCAACGTAAATCTCTTGATTAACCAGTGACCCCTTTGTAGAACATATAAGAGATTACTATGCGATTATAATGTCTCACTATGGCTTTGCATTGTACTGTACATGACAATATAAATATACTCTGACTGTATACTGTAGGAGTAGCCTGGCATGGCCAGACTAATATCACTGCGTAGATATTAGTCTGGAACTTGGGGCGATTACAAACAGTCACCCACAACTCTGGGGTGAGCTAAATGTAATTCATTGTAATTCAATGTAATTCTTTTTTTTTGCAGTTTCTCAAATGAGGTATGTTTACCCCAACAGGGGTAAGTGGAGGTAAGTGTTAAACCAAAGTAAATCTAAAACTAGCACTACACGTAAAAAACTAGACATACGCAAATGTTATGGTTATTGGTTAACAGTTTAAAATAAATCTGCTCAGGAGGCAGTGATTCCAACTCTTTCACTCAATTTCTTATTTGTAATGCCATTATTCTTCAAAAGGTGGATTCATAGCATAATATACCATATAGCTAAGCTATATGGTTTTCTCTTGCAGTTTTCAAAGCAAAATACTGTAGTGGAAGTAAAAATCCCCTGATTAAGGCCTTGGTCACCTTTCCATTTATAAAAGCTTTGCCATGGACAAATACAAGATTCTTCACTTTAACTGAAAGGAATGCCTAGGTTTTAAGTTTATTTTCTTTGTGTAACAATGTAAGACTCCTGGTGGTAAGCTTAAATAGTCCAAAAGGGATTCATTCCCTGTGTTTTTGCTTTTTTTTTTAAAGAAAAGGAACCCTGATAAGGGCAATAGTGGGACACTTACCTTCAGATGAACGATGCGAGCAGAAGGGTTTCTAAGTGAGCTTCCAGCATGAACATAGTCTGAGCTCTCTAACTTGATGGGGAAGTGTTCATCACACACAGCATCTGACTCCAGTGCTGAGGGCCATTCTGTGCAGAAGGCTAAAGACACAACACCTCTTCATTTATTATGCCTTCCATTGAATTATTATTTTATATGCTTTTCTAGTTGAAAAAGAGGCTTACGTTTCAGAGCGTCACAGTGTTTCTTAATGGCTGCTGGTGTCAAGTGCAAGAAATTGGGAATCTGAAAGAAGTTTTACATAATACACATTAGTAGTAGCCCCACACAGTATAAAGATAGAGCAATCTTCACATTTCCATAGTAGACATGTCTGTTTAATTGTTTAAATGCTATATATACACACACACTTCATTATCTTAGTCTCCTGGGTCTAATAGGCCCCCTTTTTTCCCCTCAACAAATCTATTCTCAAAAAACAAATTCACAACGTGGTACAGTATAAAATAGGGCTGATTGTTTAAAATAATAATTGAGAAATAATTAATCACAATTAGACTGTTACTTTGTCTAATAACCCAAATTAAAACATGAACCTTCTTTGAAAAAAACTAAAGTTGTCCTTTAAAGACGTTTACACCGACAAAGCCAACTGGAGTTGTGACAAATCATGACAACAAACAAAATATTTTGGGCCGAACAAATAATTACAAAGAAAAACAATTATTTGTTCAGCACAAAAAATTGTGTTTGTTGTCATGATTTGTCACAACTCGGGGGGAATTAAGTCCTGGGTCCTCGTAGGGGGTGGGACTGCAACGCTCTATAGTGCCAACTACAGTTCTGTGCTTTGTAGTCTGTTGTATGGGCAGATAGCATGACACCCTAATCACCTCATTACAATCACCTGTTGGGTTTGGCAACAGGTGATTGTTGGCATGTTTAGTTAGAACAAACAAGATACAGAGAGGAAAGGAGCTCTCAGCTCTTCACATCAAGAGTCTACAAAATACAAGTTAAAAAAAGAACAAGAGCGTAACTACTCCGAAAATAATCTGTGCAGAAGGCGCACACGGTATGCTACCTGTAATTTATTTTGTACAGTTATAGTCATTCCATTGTGTATTTGTTCGTGTTTGACATGTGGACATTTCATTAATATTAAATATGGAGATTGTGAATGTATTTTTGTTTTCAGAAAGTTACGCAATAAATTAAAATATTACAAAATAAATACCCATCAGACAGGGCATGCCTACTCCTGGCAGAGATTTGCTATGGCTATGCTTTATGGTATTTTTACTGAGTTTAACCAAAACGACAATGCTTTTGTTTTTAATGTTTTGGTCCTCAGCCAAACACAGCAGGGGGCATCCATGTCTAGTGACATTTCACTATGAATGCAGTAGATTAGAGCAGAGAGATCCACACAGCACGCCAAAAAGCTCATATTAAGAGGATTTCATTTCACCTGAGGTATAAAGTAAAATATAACAAAAGCATTAAATAAAATCCTCTTAATGCGTCGGCGACTCGCTGTCAGGCATAAACCTTGTATGTCCATATTTAAGATGTTATTGTTTTTAATAAATTAATGCGTTAACTTTTTCAGTCAAACAAGATGCACAATATAGTTTGACTAAATAGTAACTACATTGGAACAGGTTATTTTTTCCCCCATTTCCTGAAGTAGTAACGGTTTTGGACGTACAAGGTTTCCACCTGACAGTGACGAAATGGAGCATTTTAGCGTGCGAGCAGACACACGTCTGCTCTACAGTATTATTCTGATCCAGCAGACATTTTGGAAGTACATGCATTTTTTTCCTCCACTTTTCTTATTGGGTTATGGATGTCTTCAGACCTTGATGAGCTCCAGGTTTCCCTTCTTCCCAGGGGGAACACCTCCTCTCACAGGCTTGCCCATCCGCACAGGTAAGGGTACTGATCCGGCTCTGAAGGGAGTCCAGGCCGGGTACACGGCAGTCCAGTCCTGATCCACTGCCATCTGCTCTGTCCTGGGTTCCCCTGACTAGTACACAGGCAGGAATTATAGGCTTCCCTTTTACTTTAAACAATGCATTGGGGGGTAAAACAGTCAAACTGATTAGTCAATTGATAATTTAATTTAATAATAATAATCTAAGCCTATTTTGGGCGAGTCAGGCAAAACTCTGTCAAAATTGTGGGGAAAAAAAACTGGTCTACAGGCTCCCAATGCATTGCATTTCACTTTTTGTTTGCACGAAAGCGCTGTGCAACAAAGCAGGGCTAAAAGTGTTTGAGTCATTGATGTATATTTATTTGAGCCCTACGATGGGTAGTTTTAATTGTGGGTTTATTATATTGTCAAAGCCCCATAACTCTGTGTGTGTGTATGAGACAAAGGGACAGACTTACTTCTCTCTTGGGTTTCCTGGGTCCTCCTTTGTTGCCTCTACTATCAGTAAATCCTTACAATAAGACAGTTGGGAATCAAAGCATGTCATTAAGTGAGTTTTTCACAGGGCTTATCCATTAGCTACTACCTACATACATTGGACTACTTAGTGAGTAGCGACAATCGACAGCATAATAACCAGCAGATTAAATAATTAAGCAGTGGTTCCTAAAGTGGGGTCCAGAGTCGGACCGCACAGGAACTCTGCAGTGTTCCTTGATGGGGTTCCAACACAACTCTGTCTCTGTCTGAGTGTTTAAATGTGCACACTCCCAGTGATATAGGGTCCTTAAAATAACAGTTTGAGAACTGAGATAAAGCCAGAGCACTTAGCATAGCAGGCGGCTAACAAGCTAGCAGGCTGTGTAGGTCTCTGTGGCATGAGGAATTGGAAGTAAATAAAATGCAGACAGAGTCTCACCTTTATTTGAATTAGGTCTGTTAGTAGACAGGGCCGTGGCGTATGTCACCCTGCCCAGAGGGCTGTGGGGTGTAAAAGCAGGGCTTTTCATTCGTCCTAAGGACAACAACACCTTGCATGTGTGAGTCGCCATGTTTTCTTCCGACTGACAGTGACTACAGACGGAGGCCGTTGAGGGACAATTTAGACGCAGCACTGAGATATAACTGGGGCCTATCGTGGTTAATAATGTAGATGTGTAACTCCAGACAGTATAAGTAAGTATTACACGTGTAATAAAAATAGTCACAGTGCATATAACATAATTGGTTTTGAAACATTTCACAAGTTTCGAATGTTCGTTTGCATGGTCAAATTTATTTTCCAAATTATATGAATCCTAAACATAATGCTCTCCTCCTTACTGAAAATATTACTGGATATGTGGCATTGTGGCTAAAAGCAATTCCTGTCATTTCAGTTTGACAAAGTGTGTGTGTGTGTGTGTGTGTGTGTGTTATTGTTTCAAGCACATATCTTTCATGAAATAATTTGAATAATTGGGATCTTAATTGGGCTCACTCACGGTCTGTTCTCTACAATAAAAATCAATACACTCTTTAGGTCCATTTGGATCCATTTGTACACTGGAATTATAATTAACACTGGTGTGTTTTACAGTGTGGGTTTATGTGTCAGCAGCATCCACATCCGTCCTCTCCTCTTCATCCTAATCATCCAGCCGGGCAGCCAGCTGCTGCTGCATGCTTGTCCACACGGGGGGTCCACACAGCCGCTGCGTCCCAACAGTGATGCGCTTCAAAGGAAACGCCACGCCGTCGTGATTAAACAAGTCATAACTTCATAAGTGACCACCAAATCAACGTTTGTTGTTTCTTTTCAGTCGTATGTTGTGTTTTGAAGCTCGAGGAGAAACTCATTGACAGTTCTTCAAGAAACGTGGAGTGAGAGACTGAGTTTGTAAATACGGCTTCAGCCAGGACAACACGTTAGTGGATGGACGAGGTAGCCATGCTGTCCATTCGCGCCAAAGGTAGGTACATACACAATGTATAATTCTTTAGCGTTTCCTTCTGTAAAGTTGCGTGAAATGCATACAAGAATTCGCGGAGCAAAGTCTACACATAGTGTTTAATGTCAGTATGCAAACACAGAAACGGTAGGCTACGTAATAGGCTATTACATTTTTAATACAAAACATACCTGACACCCTGGGCGAGGCCTAGAAGCCTTAAAAATAGGCTATAAAGGATATATTTGGGCAAAAGCTGAGAGGCATACGATACGAACTATAGGCCTACTGTATGTCAACCTTAACTAGCCTTAATTGTAACCCTATAACCCCAATGGCTGCATGGAGTTAATTTCGTTTCGAAGGCAAAGACACTAACTGTAGTGTGGTGGCTTAAAGTATCTATGCAAGTCTCACCAAGTGTGTGCGTGTGTGTGTATGTTCCCGCCCAATGGGTAATCCCATTTTAAAAGCAGAAACTACTAAAAGACAGCAGCAGTTTAACAGTTACAGTAGCAGCTACTGTAGGTGCTCTGCTCTCATCACCAGACATATTAGCCTACAGTACTTGTAGCAGAGCATTTTAATAGCCTGCTGTGGTATCTACTATACAAGTGAAAAGGTGTACCCATACTCATTCTTCATGCTCTATCTCCGACCGAACCACACTTTTACCACACATCTCTATATGCAAAATAAATTCGCCACCCTCCCCGAACTGACATAGCCTATTTTTTAGCCGTTCAAGTTTCTTATTTACTCTGCAAATATTACTTTTATGAAAATCACGATCGAGCCAGCAGATAAACGGGTGCCACAACACGCCGAGAAACAAGGAATTTAACCACGCTACTTGCATACACTGCAACTCGCTTACAATTCGCAAACCTGGCAACACTGCCTGCCTCTTACGTCACCAGCTCTGCTCCTCCTGGCCTCCGTAGTCCGTCGCGCTCACAATCTGTCGCAGCCATCTTGCTTTTCTTTTGGATGGGCGAGTGGACATTTAATGCTAATAAATTAATTATAGGTCCAGCAAGCAAATCATGATGGTCTGATTGTGCTCAATAGGTCACAATAACATTCCGAAATTAGGTGTTGTGTTTTGTATGGCATTTTCCCCAGTAGTAGTTGCATATCTATCTCAGCTTTTGCCTGATAGCACACATGCTAACGTCAGCAGCCATAGCAACATACAGTGTGCGCAGACATAACATGAGTTGTTTACAACACAAACACACGGCCTTTTCACCACGCAATACACACAACAGCTCGGGAGTTATTAAACCGAACGTGGACGCTGTTTCAGTGTTACATTTGCTGCGCATATCGGAATAATTGTAACGGCATGCATGATAAATGTAACAACGCTAAAAAACACCATTAAACATATCGTTTTCACCTTAAAGCTATTACATTTCATTGAAGCAACTCCTTAGCATTGTTTTCATACCATGGATGTGATAAGATAATGTATCAAACATAAGGGACATATTAAATAGGATCGGGTGTACCAGTTTGGCCATTTCTTTTTTTTCAATGGGGCAATACATTGATTAAACAAACGTTTGATTGATTGAGTTGTACAACGTTATACAACCCTAAACTAATTTTAGAATACACTACACAATACAATACAATTTTAGAACATATTTTGCACGTTCCATTTTTTTACTCAGAGATCCCTTTAGCTACACATGTAATATTTCCAGGCAACGGACCTACACATGTCAGCTACCATAAACCACTTCAAGTTATTAGGACGAAATAACTGACAGGAGTGACGGTGCTGTGCTGTGAGTAAACTAATAGGGGAGAGCCGCCAAGGATGTAACATTTTGCACGTTTCATTCTTTTACTCAGAGATCCGTTTAGCTACACATGTAATATTTTCAGGCAACGGACCTACACATGTCAGCTACCATAAACCACTTCAAGTTATTTTTTTGATAAAACAGGTCGGGAGTTATTCAACCGAACGTGGACGCTGTTTCAGTGTTACATTTGCTGCGCATATCGGATCAATTGTAACGGCATGCATGATAAATGTAACAACGCTAAAAAACACCATTAAACATATCGTTCTCAGCTTAAAGCAATTACATTTCATTGAAGCAACTCCTTAGCATTGTTTTTATACCATGGATGTGATAAGAAAATGTATCAAACATAAGGGAAATATTAAATAGTATCGGGTGTACCAGTACCAGTTTGGCCATTTCTTTTTTTTCAATGGGGCAATACATTGATTAAACAAACGTTTGATTGATTGAGTTGTACAACGTTATACAACCCTAAACTAATTTCAGAATACACTACACGATACAATACCATTTCAGAACATATAATATTGGCCAATATGTCAAATATGTAAATATTACATATAATGGCATTGAATGGAAGCGGACCATTTGTAACACATGTTACAAATGACCCGCTTTTGCAAGTTTTCTTTGCAGTTGCTTACAGACCAGAATGAACGTGAATTCCGTCTAAACACGATGCAAACTAATGAAGAACATAAGCATGAACACATCCATGTGGATTTTTATTCACCAACACCAAAGACAAAAATTGTACCACACATATACTCCAGGTGTAAAATTAGACGCATTTTGAAGGTAAACACTTCAAACTTCAAACTCCTGGCCACGTAGAGTACGTTGCTGTACACATACTGACGCGATGGCGTCATGGTGGCGTTGACCAATCAAGATATAACGTCCATGTTACAACCGTGAAGCGTTACAACCTTGGCGGCTCTCCCCTACATTTGTTACTAACATTAGGTTGTGGCGAAGTAGACACGTGGCCAGCAGATACTGTGTTTTGGACAAACAGGCTAGGTATTGGTGTTGATTTGGGTCAACTGGACAAACAGCGTGGTGTTGTTTTGTGTCTGTGTTTGTGTTGGAGCGCCTCAGTGTGGCCGTACAGGTCATGTGCAACCTCTTCCACAGAGAGATGGAGACACTAAATCTCAGCTGGACAAACATGTTTGCATGCATGCATCGCTGCCTTGCATGCTGTGTGCTACTGTTGAGTCTGTCACTTACTTTGACTGATTTATGGCATTGTCTTTCTGTTAAAATCCAACTATGTTAATTTAAGAACTCTGGGCATATAGGTCATTGTTTATTCACTGTGCACACGTGTAGCCTATTGTATGTCAGACTGTATGTCTGTCCCACAGTCACAATCCTTTAGTACTTAGGCTGTGGAAATATTCAGGACAAAACAATGGTACATTTCCAATAACCCATTCGTTACTACATGTGGAGTCAACTCCCGCCATTTATTTCTTCCCATAGTGCGTGGCAAAGTCGCTCTGGGATGAGTGCGCGCGTAGCGCGCACGAAATTCTAGTTTGTTTACATTACTTAAGTAAACAAATCTGATAGTTACTTATTCCACCCCTGGCGGTTAGTGGCAGGTGCTGTCATCATCACTTCATGGACAGACATGGTGACAGAGCTACAGGCAGCACAAAGACAATTTTCCGACCCCTTTTGGACAATGTCCCCTTAATTATCACTTACACTATCCTGAGATCACTGACGCTTTTCCAGTTGGCGTTGACACGCGCAGCCTTGGTCTAGGTTGTTTTAGGAAAGTAATTTCACTGTAATATCCTCAGTGTGAACGTAGCTCTGTGTACAAATGGAACCAAATGGACCCACAAGGGTCCGGCTGTACACTGCAAGTACTCTCATATTTATGCACAGCACACCATGCATAAACAATTAGCTCTAACAATAGCGTATGTCAGGGGTCTTCAACCCTGTTTTTGGGCCCCTTAGCTGAGAGAGAGAGAGATGAAGCAGGGACCCCCACTAGGACTACATAGTACATATTGTATAAATTTGTTTTGCAAATTCATTTTATTTCATATATTTGATAGTTGGCTTCATAGACTAGTTTGACTGCACTAACATCAGTAGTGCAGTAGAGTTGGACCCCCTATTGAAAACCCATGGCATAACATTTTGTGCACAGTCTATATACTATAGGCTACACGTGTACTGTCCATCCTCAGACCTGCAGCTTGTTGTGTGTGTGTGTGTGTGTGTGTGTGTGTGTGTGTGTGTGTGTGTGTGTGTGTGTGTGTGTCACTGTGTTTCAATCAAAGACCAATGGTACTGTATGTCGGAACTAAAGCATGCACCCTTATAACTTTGCAACATTGATCGAGCCAGCTCTGTATACTATAGTACTGAGCCCAGGTCCAGCATCCTACTAAATTATATAAGAGGAGAGCACAACGACAATTGGAAACACACTCTCCCTGGTTCCATCCACTCTGTTAATTGAGCGTTTAAACCAAAGTCCTTTACTGGTACTGCTGGGCATACAGTTGGAAGGTGTAGAGAATGGTGACATACAGTACGTAAGACATAAAGAACACTAATGGAAATGCTCTAGTATAGTGCCTTGCTTAAACAAAGTTTCCAAGTTTCAGGGTGTGTGCACTGTGGTGTCTGGTTGAGCAGCTGTCATTGAGATGAGTGGGCCGTGATTTTCCGTGTCAGCCCTGGTCCAGCATGCTGCTGCTATAAAGGGGAGAGCACAATTGGAATGGAAACACGTGCTGATAGGGTTCCTCACAGTAGGATTCTGTTGTTTCCATTTTGGATGTGTCCTCAACTGTGCACTTTGACTTTTCCATGGATGCAGCTCAGCCCTATAAGGAACAGATGCTATGAATGGAGCAAGACAAGCTTCCATGTAGTCAGTCACTCATCAATATGGGTGGGTCCCGAACCTCGGGACCAAGCATGTACTGTACCGAACCGAACGTGCTTGTGTACCGGGTACCCATTACAATAATTCAATTTCGGTTCTCTCTATCGGTTCGTGCTGTCACACGCTATTTATTTATTTTCTTCCCTTTTAATGGACACGGAACAGAGCTGATCTACATGCCTACACCGCGTTGCATCAGCGATGCATTGTGGCTTGCAATGCAGAATCAGATTGGCGGAGACGGAGCTCTCTGCATGGAACTAGGCTCCTCTAGTCTACAGATGGACATCGTTTCATACAAACTTTAGCTGTAATTATTAAAGTTTCTTAAACGTAATTTTCAAGTGAATGGGACGAAACTTTTAAGAGAGAGGACAGGAGTCTTGCGCCTTGCCTGAGTTGCCTCACTGCGCTGCACACTGCACAGCATTGAATTAACATGAGACGAGAGAGAATGCGTGTGCGTGCGTGTTATTGTCAGTAGTTATAGTAGTACTAGTAAGAGAAGTAGCCTACAACACTATTGCCCTGGGTAAATACAGAATAGATATATTATTTAAAATAAGGAAAACATAGCTCACTATATTATCCACAAATGGCTCAGCTGTTGAATAAAGGAGAGGATGTTACATTATTCATTACATGTCTGAAATTCACATTGAGCGTTTTTTTTAAATAAACATTTGACCTCTTATTTAAGTTATTTATTTATACCATTTTGTAACCGAAATAGGGAACCGTTAAGAACCGGAATCGATAAGCAGAACCGGAATCGGTACCGGACTCACACAAATCCTAACGATACCCATCCCTACTCATCAATCACAATCACTGACTGGGAATGTGTGGTATAGCATGCTGTGTTAAATGGATTGGATTGCACACTAATTATAGATGTGTATGTAATGGTATAGCAGGCTTTGTGTGTATACACAATGTAACACCTTATTGTTAACCACTTTCAACCTGGCGTCCCTAACAGGATACAGGTAAGAGTAGGACGTTAGTTAGTTAGTTAATTAATTATTTATTAAATTAAATTAAATACAATACATAAACAGACCAGATTGGTCTGACTGAGTTGGATACTATCAATAGTAGTATAATATACACAGTCTATCAAGTGTGGATATATGAATGAATATATCACCTATGTATAATACAATAATGGATACAATATCAGTCCTCCATATAGACAAATTCACGGAGCCGTGCCGTCACTGCCCTGTAGGCCAGCTGTATGCAATCATAGCTGCAGTGTCAAGTTGCACTTAATTTGACAAAGCAGCTATGATTGCCCCCAGGGCAGCGCTCTGCAAATTCGTATAGGCATGTTCGACATCGATTAAAGGCATTACAAGTGGATTGTCTACTACCTCCTGTAGCTAATCCTTGTGCTATCAGAAGAGAACCTTTGTGCTGACCTTTCGCTGTAATAGTCCCTGGAGTAGCAATTTTTTATTCTGAGAATACTACAGTATTGTGTTATGGGGTTGTGTTGTGTCGTATTATGTGCACACGTCATACAGTAGTATATTGTATAGCCATTTTCAACAGTGCATAGAGATGTCACTTAAAATCCTTTCTCACAATTTCACTCTAGTAATCCCCTTGGTTTCGGCTTCCCTTTAACATTAATAGCACAGATTATTACACACAGCTTGTTTGAATGCTTAATTGTGATTAGTCAATCGCTGAATTATTTCTTGATATTGACCGATCAGCTCTATAACAGACTGCTGTCTAATCACAGGCTCAGAGTAACTGGCTGCATTGCTTGGCTTTTATAATGTATCCTATAGCCATGTAAACAAACACACAATGTCATTTACAACTAAATGTTGCTCTCAAGAATGTTTTTGAATAATTGATGGGTCCGCGGTCATTATTGAGACATAAAATCCCTTCAGAGTGATTAGGCACCTCGGCTAACGTGTCGGTGCCTAATCACCGCCGGGATTTTATTTCTCTATCATGACCACGGACCCATCAATATCCCTTGTATAACAGACTCTTACTCAGTGGCGTGCACAGACATTTAGAGCGCACCGGGTGTGCCGAGTGCCCGCACTGAGTGATCCTACCCTGAAGCGGGGGTTTGTCCAGTGTGAATCGGTGTGATTGTGTCACAGCTGTGGTCGTTCGTAAATAAGGCACACTGAACGCACTCTGTGACGTCACCGCCCACCACACTCAACAAACTGACCACATTCCCGGTGCGCATTTCCGAACACACCCTTTTGGATTTAGAGATTGTGAGTAACACTTTAATTGTTAGAATAGCACCTCCATGTCTCGGGTGTTCCGACAGCAGACCTGGATCTATAATTAACCTAATTAACCTCGCCAAAGGTTGGCACTGGGCCTACTGTATATAGGGCATAGCAGTGGCCGTGGTACCACTGAAAATTTGTTTTGTCCCATAGAGATTTACACAAATATTTATATCAATATTTTAAGCCTAGAATCATTCATTTTTCCCATAGAGATTTATTTGTACAGTGTTTTGCATTTGTTGATTACGTGTATTATTATTATTTTGCTATGTTGATGAATTTAATACATATAGAACTTCAGGAGCCTTTTATGTTATACTTTTAGCTAGGTTTTTATTTTATTTTTGATCTTTTGAATGTGTTAAACTTTGTAAACTGGTCAAAATGGGATGTGGCCAAAATGGGATGTGGTGGACTGGAGCCATGAGCACTACTAGGTTACAAGGACCATCCCAGTACAAGGTGCAGGGCTCACTGTCATACAATCTCCTTGACAACTTCTCACTTCCCCCACCACAGGTCCTGACACACATGTACCCACCAGAGAGAGCAGCTAAGGTCTTCTACTTCACTGTGTCGCTTCTCCCTTCCACTTGGACCTCACCTGCGTTGTTGTGACTGCCTGGCTTGAAAGCACCCATTTGCCAGCTTCCTCCAGAACCAGGACCGGACCACCCCGCAAAGCATCATGGGCGAAAGGCGGGCACGCTCCTTCCCTATGAGGAACGTGGCCGAGGACGGTGGCAGCAGCAGGCAGGGGAGCTCTGTGAAGCCGGGTCGTTGGCCCAACGGCTACAACAGAGACCAGAGCCTAGACCAGAGCCTGGAACTGAGCCTAGACCAGAGCCTGGACATGAGCCTAGACCAGAGCCTGGACCTAAGCCTGGACCAGAGCCCGGACTACGAAGGTGACCAGGCCGCCTGCACGGCCGCCACCCCTACGATTAATACTACAGCCACCACGGCTCCTGCTGCTGCTGCTGCTGCTGACAGTAGCCTCTACTCTCCTGTTTCACTGGAACTGGACCCTGCGGCGGTGAATAATGGATCAGGCATTCCCTATAGCCTGCCGTCGGGCACAAAGGACCCTGCGCTACAGATCGCACCGAGCCGGCCCTCCATCTCAAGTCTCCCGCCGCGCCTCCCTCGTTCGAGCTGGCTGCACCACCACCACACCAAACAGTTCCACATCAAGACTAGCATGCAGGGGGATGTCTACAACTTCCTAGAGAGACCCGCCGGCCTGAAATGCTTCTTCTACCACTTCCTAGTGTGAGTAACCCGCCTCTCTGGTTCTGTTTACAGTATAGAATTAATGAATGCATACTTGTGAGGCCACTTGTGAGGACAAGTAATGGCTTACAGTACATGTCCTTGGCTGTGGAGTTTGATTATAGCTTGTTTGATAGTAAGTTACATAATACAGGAAAACTATTCATCACGGTAGGGCTGGGCGATGAATCGAATTTATATATATTTTTGGTTTGGAAGATGATTTGGTTGGAAAACTGAAAACCGGAAAATCGATTTTCACTTTAATTAGGGTAATTACGGTACGGATCTCGCTCATTAATTAAAGCACTGCACAAGGCCAAAAGTCCACCTGTCGCCTCCGCAACACTGTGAGCTTGTAGATTGGCTGTTTTCAGCACGTGGAAATATTCAGGATGTGAGACGTTCAGAAGCGTTTGCCTTCACAATAAAAGCATCAGCTTTCACAAGTTGAAAAGAGTTATGGGGCAATCACATGGCCCATATGACAAGACAGAAGCACAGTGGAAAAGGATTACTGATTCGGTGGCATTTCACATTGCAAAAGGGTGCAGGAAGAGTGGACACCTAAACATTGTGGGCAACCTCAGTGTTACATTTTCCAAGATGTAAAAAATAAAATAAAAAAAGTTATTAATTTGGATAATGTTAATTACATATTGTAAAGGGGATTTATCTTTCTTTGTTTGTTTTTCCATCATTTAGCAAAGCAAGATTTTTTTTTGCTTTGCTAAAATATCAATACTTGCTGAGTAGAATATACAATATTAATAACTATGTATATGTGTATATAAGTATTACATTATTACATATTTGTCATAGGATAATTATTTTATGCGGTAGTTAGGCTACTTGTGTATATCCAAAAAAGGTTTTCAAGTTGCTGAAATTGACCGTTAAATGCTACAATTCAAATATAAAAGACATAATTCTTTCCGTCCGCAGCGTGTATGACCTGTAGCAGGCATGTGCGTATTGAATTGGTTGTCTCTATTCTCCCTCTTGTTAATTACACGTAGTGCTGTTCCAAGTATTAGTTTCTGCTTCCCAGTAACAAAAGGAGGGCGTGTCTGCTGGCCAGCAGTCTGTCTGGGTGTGTTTGGCCCCTGTGTCGAAGGAGGTCAATGTGATCCTGGTCGACAACAACCTGCTGTGGACCTGTATAGGGTCTGTGGTCACCTCTGTCTGCTGGTCAGCTCATGCATGAAACATGCAGCTGACTGCCTGACACTGCATACCTGAGCAGCTACAGGGTCGGACACACACACTAGGAACTGGCCTTTAACCCGATTCATGCTTCGTCGTACCACAGTGTCACTAGGTCGGCTATCTTTGGCACCCGACATGGGTGTATGATGACAGAGTAAATTAACCACTTAATTTTTGCCTATTTTTGCTGAATGTTATGATATGCCTACTAGGGACAATAGGCTTCATATGGTTAGCATATTGTTGCTGTCGAGCAGAAACCCCATATTTAAACTTTTTGTGCCTTTTTTGCTATTTCTGAGAATGCCCAAAATAGGCAGAATATATGACGGTATCAAAAATGGTTGTACAAAAAGGCGGTGTGCATCATCGACATATTAGTCTCTGTATAATGGGCTAAATTGCTTACTGTGTTTAGTTATAGGATGTTGTGTTTGGAAATGTGGCCTGTAAATGCTTTCCTTGTTTGATTGCATTCGTGTGGGACGTGACGATGAGGCTGCTGTGTTGCCAACGGGAAGCACCCTATGATCCGACGGACCATTGCTCCGAAGGAGCATTGGTCCGAGGTGCGCTGGGGGTCGGGAGAGGGTTGGGGTTAGGTTTAGGTGTCTGCCCCGGGGGAGGTTAGGGTTAGGGTGAGGGTTTGAGGTAGGTTGTCGATCGGACCAATGGACCGTCGGCATATTGACGCAGACCCGTTGCCAACATGGCATAATGTTTGAAACAAACTATGCTGCTCAGTTTGGAGTGTGACCTTGGGAGTTGAATTGTGTTTGCTGAATTGCATCTCAAGCTGCAAGCTACTTAGTTGGGCTGCAGGTTCTTTCTTTTTTACTATTACTGTAGTCCATAATACCTTTCTTGGACATTGGAGTGAAATGGTGCAGGCTTTGGGAGAGAAAAGATTTGTAATATTGAGGTGTGGTCTTGTCTGATCTCCTTCCCACTTCTTCGGATACGATACAATGGAAAATGTTTTAACTTCAAGCTAGTTGCACAAGTACATCATTGGAAAAGTAATTTCCCCCTCCCTAATTTATATCAAGGAAAACAGCATTGCTTGTCTGGTTAAATGTAGTTCTGCATATGTAGGCCTATGTCCAAAGTAGATTCCAACATTTAATAATTGTAGTTATTCCTTATTGTTGTTTACTTATATTTAATGTGAAATAATGTGTCCTAGAAGTCTAGATATCAGCATGAAAAGTCATGTTTTTAGTTTAGTTTTTTTCCAAGAACGGAAAGATAAATGACCAACATAAACAGATTATTATAGGTGCATTAAAGTCAAATAAAACAATGTATTTCCAGTTGCATCAAATCCATGGACAATACGGCAGGAGTGTCTGACATTGTATCAGCAGGTTCCTGCAGCCCATAAATCACAATCAGTTGAATAAAACAGAAGAAAATAATACTATTAATAACAATAATAAAATAAAAACCTGGCCTGCTGTACATTGTCTGGCAACCGTTGGCAACTGTTTTCTTCAATCTCTTAAAGACTAATCCACTGCAACATGCCATGTAGTCATTTAGCAATGTAGCCATTTAACAGTATTTGCTAACAAATTGATCTGCAATTAGAATACGGTCAACTTAATCCTAACTATTCACTTCACTGCTACTACTACTACTACTACTACTACTACTACTATCACAAATGATATTACCAGCTTAACATTGGGCTTATCTTTCTCCCTTGCATATCAATTTCTGTCTGAAGTGATTTAATCAGTGGGAATATTCTGGGAAGACACTGAGTGTTACTGTTCTGTTTTGAATATTCTGGGAAGACACTGGGTGTTACTGTTCTGTTTTGAATATTCTGGGAAGACACTGGGTGTTACTGTTCTGTTTTGAATATTCTGGGAAGACACTGGGTGTTACTGTTCTGTTTTGAATATTCTGGGAAGACACTGGGTGTTACTGTTCTGTTTTGCACTGGTGGAAAGTAACTAATCTTCGCATCGTGATTGCGTTGTGAGCTTGTAGGTCCGGCGGTCCGCTGCTAGAAGTAAAACTTCTAGACTGAGACTTAAGAAAATATTTTTAATTTTATTTGATCATGCTCATAAAGTGCTCTGTGCTCAAAGTGCAATTAAAAAGCAAACGTTTCGGTCCTAAGACCTTCATCAGTGCCATATAGCACTGACGAAGAACGAAGGACGAAGAAAGGCGCAACAGTTTTCTCAGTGCTTCAGTACTTTTACTTAACTAAAACAATCTGAGTACTTCTTCCACTACTGCCCCCTCATGTTTGATGGCTGTCAACAGTAATTGAGTCTCTAATGTTCTCCACTCACACAGAAGAGAGAGAGAGAGAGAACCTGATCCCGTCCTTCGTTGAATATTAAAACCTTCTGATTGATCTCCGCTGACATTTCTTTAAGTAACTCTTACTTGCTGGGTGATACTGTAGGTATCAGTGCCCTCTATTCTCCTGGCTTCTTTACACGTTGGCACCAGGAGAAAGGCCACATGAAGTGCTCCGCTGCACATGATGGCCTAATAGGGCTGTCGTTTGATACTTAGGGATTTTCCAAACGACTAATTTCCCAGTCAATTAACCACGTTAACATGGCATCGCTATTTTTATCAACATTTTTCTTTTTTATAGATCGACAACTTGTCGCGACGTGACACTGGCGTTCGTATTTTTATCAGCATACAAAAGAAATGTTTTCAATTAGTTTTTTCTGAATTCTTGAAGATGTATCGGAACAATACAAGGCTCACAACATGGCACAAATTGACACATTGTGAGCTTGTAAGTCAAAATTCAATTAATTTTTATTTATTTATTTGAACACAATTTAATTGATGAGTTTAAACAATATTGTCTGAAAAATATTGTTTGTATTTAAAGCCCAAACCACATCGCCGTGCAACTACGTGCGACAGAATGGCATTTAATTTTCAAATAGCCAAACAATAAAATAGGCACAGACCTAAAGTGTTTAAACTGTTCCTCATTTTGCTGGGGACCCTCAAGCGTTATTCATAGTCTGGATTTTTAGTGGTGAGGTGACCACCGAACTACAACATGACGTCACAAGCCGCGGTGAAGAGCAAACCACCGCCACCACCACCGCCGCAGCCCTTCTCTCTATTTTTACTCACCACCGCTCAACGTTATTTCAGTTCCGGTGGTCACCTCACCACCGGAGTGGTGGTCACCTCACCACCGAAAATCCAGACCTTTAAGGACCCCTAGGGATCTCCCGACCCAGTGAACTAGTTGCACATCCCTACCTAACTGATGCATACAACAGACCGGCAGAAGAAGACACAGGTGTCTTGAGTGTCAGTCTTCTCAATTCATCACCATCTCAGGTCATCTGACCACAGACAGGGTCAGCACCTTGTCGTCTACTGAAGAAGGATGATTCCATGGATGCGTACACACACACACACACACACACACACACACGTTTAGACACTCAGACAAAGTGTGATGTTACACCAGAGTGGTCAGACATCCGTGTTGGCCGGCAATCTGCCCCATTTCACAGACAACCCGGCACAGTGCTCCTCAACACGCTTTGTAAACTGTCTCTTTTGTCTTTTACAGATTTCAAAACTGACCATAAACCCTTTTCTCAGACTACAGGCAGGTTACCACCATTACCATGTCCTCTTATCAGAATCGTGCATGCTCCATAGTTTTGTAGTATTCTGTGAGAAGAGTGGATATGTATACTGTAGGTAGGGGCTGTGTCACACTCTGTCCTTGAGTGAGGGTAGTGTATGCACAAAAGGCACGTGACACAGTTCTCAAAACCTCAAAAAGTGTTCAAATGAGCAGGTTACTCAAAATGGGAAGCCAGAGTCCTCTTAACAAACTGTTTTATTCATTCAGCTTTCAAGTGCTTAAATGGTGTCCCAAAAACAGTACAACACACTATTTACAATGGCCAAATAGGTTGGCCCTCCTGGTCTACAGCCCTATATCGACTGCCAGACACTGGTAGGTCCCCCTTCTTAAATATATATGCTAGGCCCCTCCCACTGGACCATACCAACCCTAATTGATTCCACAATTACAGTAACAGCCCCATGTCCAGAGACAATAACTACTTTAACACATAATCACATTTAACCCTTGTATAACTCATATTTAAATCATTACACATCATCCACAATAATTCACATACCGGTATTTACAAAACCCTACAGTTGGTCTGAGCATGGACTGAGCATGCTCCCTACAATGGAGTCAGGCACTATAAAAGGCAGCCTCATGCTACAATCGGGTCCTTCCCCACTGGTCAACACTGTGGTAACACATGTCAAACATTCTCCAAACATGATTCACAACTTGGAGAATAAAGGTGAGACTTTAACCCATTGTTGTGTCCTCATACATACATACATCATTAAACATATAATTTAGGGGAGAACACAAGAAAACTATGTCAACTATTAAATGAGTCAGTGGCAGGGTAATCTGCCACAGGCTGCATGATAGGTAACACCTTGAATCCTGATCAACCATTTTATGTATGCCGATGATTGGACCATTGTTTCCCCGAGTGGTGCAAGGTTCCAACAGCTACTGAACATATTCTCAGAATATGGGGTTAAGTTTGACGTGCAATACAACGCATAAAAGAGTTTGGTATTGATTTGCAGGACCAAGGAGGACCAGAAACAAACATTTTCAGTGTTCTGCTTGTCAGGTCATACCCTCTCTGTATGCAGCAGTTGTAAATATTTGGCACCGTTGTCATAGATGTAGGTCAATTGAAGCCTATTTTTTTATACTACGCAAAATGTGGCTTTTCAAAATAAGAGCTCAAATGGGAAAAATGCTGGACTGTTAATGATAGGAGGGAAGATGATGCTGTACAACACAGAATCTTGTATGCGCAAGGCAACATGTTGCTCAGATGCAGTCAAGGTAAATGTATTTAGAGCGTACTGCACCCCACTGTATACAGCCCCCTTATGGGTGAATTATAAAAAAGAGAGTTTGCGCAAGCTTAATGTGGCTTACTAATGATGCTCTCAGGATTCTCCTGAAGAAGCCTAGGGGTGGCAGTGCTAGTCAGCTATTCTGCGACTCTGGTCTAACCACCTTCCAGGCTCTCTTAAGAAACCTCATGTTCAGTTTTAAATGTAGACTTGATGGGTCTCATAATGAGGTCATTAATGTGTTGACCAATCCCAGGTATAGCACAGTAAGATACCGATCACACATGTGGAAACACTGGTATGTGTGCCTCTTATAGATTCCTTTTTAGAACGTTTTAGTTTTTTTTATGAACTCCTTTATTGGCCTTGCCTTAGCCGCAATTTGCAACTCTAGATTTTTTTACAATTGTAAAAAAATCTAGAGTTGCAAATTGCGGCTAGCCTTGCCTGAGTTCTGCACGGTGGCTTAAGATGGGTTACATGCAGAGGACAAACAATACCCAAGGGGACAATAAGTGTATCAAATCGAACTATTGATGAAGTGTTAGTCACTGTCAATTTTATGTAGCAGTAGCACCCCATGTGACAATCTGGAAACTCATTCGTTATAAAAAAAAAAGGAGGTGGTGCACCCCCTTTTGTTTTTTAATGTAAAACAGGAACTTGGTTTCACTTCATGTCTCACAATTATGTAGTTGTGAATCTTGGCAATTCAAATGATATTGTGTCAGCTGTTGAACCTTTCCCTTGTTCACTGCATAGACTGTTTTCATTCATGTCCCCGGGAACATTACATTCTTGTAAAATGTTACCATCCTCAGTCCTGGTATTGATGTTTTAACACTAACCAAATTGCTTATGTCTATCTGCCACAATTGCCAATATTCCAGGAATTCAAACTTTTTCCACTGTTGCACACTTTCATCTTTGGATAAAAGCATCTGCTGGAATGAGCGTAACATACATAATGTTTGTTGGGTCCAAAGGCTTGGCTTCTCTGGCTATGAGTCATGACACAAGATGTGTTTTATTTGTAGTTGTGATTTGTCACAGTATGTGCTGCTTTGTGTATTGTTTTTTTTATTACTTTTTTACTACTATTTGAAGGCAGCTACAGTATATATTTGCAGCATTGAGTTCATGACAGTCCCCATGAGGACAATAAATATAATTGGTAAATGGTGCATTTATATAGCAATTTTATCCAAAGCGCTTTACATAGATTGTGCATTACATTCACTCATTCACACACACATTCATACACCGATGGTAGAGGAAACCATGCAAGGCACCAACATGCACATCGGGAGCAATTAGGGGTTCAGCATTGCTCAAGGACACTTCGACAGTAACTCTGGGGGAGCCCGGGATCGAACTGGGAACCTTGCGGTTCTGATCTGGCCGCTCTACCTGGCCACTCTACCCCTGAGCCACTGTCTCCCGTATATATATATTAAGACCCAACATAAATTATGACTATTATCAATTATCATCTTATTGTATAACAATTACTCTACAATAACTCTTAATGTGTACAACATTATTTGCACATCTGGAAACCAAGAGTGTCCGTGTTTGATCCCCGGCTTCTCCTGGCTACTCGTTGACATGTCCTTGACCAAGACTTAACCCTATCCACTCCTGCTGAGCAGGTTGGTGTCTTGCACGGTTTCCTCCTCCATCGGTGTGTGTAATGTGTACGCACATTAAACTATGCAGACTTACTATTGAGACAATTGCCTTGCAGGTTGATTACACATGGCAGCGAATGATACTTCTTATCTTTCTCCTCTGGTTTCTCTCTCTCTGCCTGTCTGTCTCTCTCTGTCACTGTCTCTCGGAGCTTTGTTTTCTTTTTCCAAGTATTTGGTGGACAAGACAAAGCTAAAGCTAAGCCAGGATGGGATATCCGTGTTTGTGGCTGATGTAATCCATCCTGAGCTCCTGCATGGCGCGTGTGTGTGTGTGTGTTGGGGGGGATATGTCTGTCTCTATAGGGGCTGATGGGCTTCTGTTGGTGCTAGACACAATGAGCAGAGGGTATTTAGGCTGTACTTGGCTATCAGCTTATTCTAGTTTGAACCATAATCTGAGGTCATGGTTGGGTCATGATTTGCATTCATTTATATGGTTTTATTGTTGCAGTCCAGAGTCCGTCTCAGGGGATAAAGATGCCCACAACATGGTCTCACAAGAGCATTTAATTTCCGTCAAGAAAATGACCAAATGGTGGAATGACCCCCGGAAGTCTTGTCCACATGTTGTTGTAGGTGCATCACAAAATGAAAAATGTCTCCCGTCTGAGACCGACACGCCAGTCTGTATCCACAATATACACACAAGACTACAGTTTGTGTACAGTTTGTGTCGAAATCCAATCACATTTTTATCTGTCGACCCGAGGGAGTCAGCTTAACAGTCGTGTGGAGGAACTTGAGTTGAAACCCAGCGCACAAACATTTCCACAGCTTCTTGGAAACAGGCTCGTGAACTCCCATGAATAAGTGATGTTTCCATCGGGTCCGGTATAGTGCTGACTTGAAGTAGTCTAGTCAGCACTTGAGGAGTGAAGGGAACCTTACATGTTTAGGATAGCCGTGCTATCAGATTAACTCCTGAACTGTAAGAGACCATTGGGGCGTTCTTTGAGCAAGGTGCAGTACTGTAGCTAATGCACCGTTAAGTTGTTCATGGTTCTTTCCTTGACACATCTTTTGAGTTGAGATATTATTAGATGATTTTTTTCGCCAGCATTTTTATTATAGTATGTTCTGTGTACTAGCAGGGTAACCCAGTGTTGCTGGGTTATATAGCACATGTCGGAATGAAGTGCCTGGAGGCCAGTCTATGACGCCAATATAGACCAATCCAATCTATTATAAAATTGAAGTTTTTTTTTTAAATAAACATTTCTTAGGGTTAAGGGAAGGTCAAAGGCATAACAACCATAATATTCGAGCCTATCTGACCTGGGGTGAGGGCGTGATTCAAAGACACAGTCACACAGACAGACAACTTCACATTTATTACAGTGTATGCATGATTTCGTCTTTTCTGGAAAAAGCGAGGGGAAATAAATACGGTGGGCAACTATTGTTGAATAATGCAACTTAAAAAATAAATTAAGCACAAACAATGCAACAATTACTCAGATGTTTAAGAGAAAAGAGAGAGTTGAAGAAGCTAATAATGTGGTTAAAGACACGTTTTGAGACACGAGGAGTAGGCAGGCTGCAGACAGCAAGCACAGGTAACTATTAATTAATAACAACTGTGCCAAAATGCAGGGTTTTAGGTTTACTGAGGTAAATGTTTTTTTTTTTTAGGGGAGGGTGATTCATTTTGATTAATCACCCAGAGAGGGTACTTCTATTTTATTGGGAACATGGTATTTTATATCAGGGCACATACATTTCGTAGGGGTACCCCTACTTAGATTTTGACCTGTCTACTAGTTGTTTTGGAGCGGTGCCTCACCACTCCAACACAAAGGTATGTCCGTCTGTCTGTCCGTTCCTGTGTATTGCCCACTGCAGCAGCAATGCTAGTACAGTGCAATACAGAGTACAGTACAGAGTACAACAGTACAGAGTACTACAGTACAATGTACAGTACAGTACGAGTAGTACAGTACAAATAGTACAGTATATTATGGTACAGTATGAATAGTACAGTACAGTACGAACAGTACACTACTGTACTGTATGGGTAGTACAATACAGTAAGAGTAGTACAGTACAGCACAGTACGAGTAGTACAGTATGTGTACTACAGCACACTTGCTTCAAAACGGCAACCATTGTTCCGGTCCCAAAAAGGGCAAAGTAACCGGATTAAATGATTGGAGGCCTGTAGCACACCCGTAGTGAGCAAATGCTTTGAGAAACTCATCAGAGAGATGATCAACAACACATTGCCAATTTGCCACCCACACTCGACCCTCTAGTCTACAGTTTGCTTATCGCCAGAACAGATCCACGGATGACGCGATCGCCACAGCTGCTCTCCATACCACCCTCTCACCTGGAGAGAGAAAAGTCAATATGTGAGAATGATATTCATAGACAATAGCTCAGCGTTTAATACCATAATCCCCCCCCCATACTAGACACCAATCTAAAGTATCTGGGTCTGAACACAAACCTCTGCAGCTGGATACTCAACTTCATGACAGACCGACGCCAGGTGGTGCATATGGGCACAATGACTTCTGCCCCTTCTGACCCTTAGTACAGGAGCCCCTCAGGGCTCCGTTCTGAGCCCCCTTCTCGTTATTATGAAGGACCCAAGCCATCCCAACCGACTGTTTCAGATGCTGCCGCATGGAAAATGTTTTCGCAGTCTCAAAGCCACTGGAAATAGACACACACGACATCACATAGCAATGCTTTTCTAGGCTGTACATGTTTTGGAAAAACTTTAGCCTATAATGACATGCCTGATGAGAATGCCGGGTGGACACATGTTTCTAGTATTTCCCAGCCGTAGACTGAGACAGACTCCAGTAGCAGCAGTGGCATAGCGCTGCAGCACACTGTGCTTAGTTTGCCGAGGCTGGAGGGATGTAGAGTCAATAATGCTGGCCAAAGCCCCATGCAGCTGTTTGGTTTTAATCACCTCCCTCCCAAAGGTTCTGGCCAATCTAAATATGGTCGCCTAATGGTTTGAGAGTGACCCAGTAAAGCCCACAGCATACAAACACATACACATTCTGTAATCTGCCATCTGTAACCCCCCCCCCCCCCAAAAAAAAAAGAAAACAAGGAAAAAAGGCAGCCAATCTAGACGATGGGTTGTCAGTACAGCCAATGAGAAACATAGGTCTCAACTACAGAAAGTGGGCGTGAAAGCACCACAGAGTGTATTGACCAGCTGTGCTTACACAGCAGCTGGATAAAATTGCATTCAAGTATTTTTAGCTAATGATTTTTTATAGTCTGCTCTCATTTCTTGACTTAGTTCCCAGAAAACTGTCTTTTCAAATGGAGTGCACTTGCAATGTGGACTGGAAATAAAGCTTTGGTTTAACCTAAATGAAAAACATTTTTAAGATGAATAAGTTTAGTATTTTAAACTGTCATGATTTTCATGACTCCTCTGTGAGCCTTTGTTATTTGAAATGCATGTATGGGAGATGGATTAGGGCCTGATGTTGTATCTGCAACCTAAACCATGCTGGTAAATCATCCTGTAAATCGATGATGATGATGATGATGATGATGTGCTGCTTGTATTGCAGGTGCTCATGCAGTATATTGTCTCTGTCGGGTGGAAACCTCATATGTCCAAGACTGTGTTACTTTTCAGGATTACATTTCCAAAATGCGAAAGTAGCAGATCTTCAAGCTCAATGTTCAATCTCTCTCTCTCTCACACACACACACACACACACACACACACACACACACACACACACACACACACACACACACACACACACACACGGAGACCAATGGAATGGCACCATACTGTATATCTTGTATCACACACGGATAAATAATTAATTAATCATCAGTTCACAGAGAGGAGTTTGCCTAAGCGCAGGTGTTGTGTGATTATTCATGAATCATTAATCCACAGAGAAGAGTTGACCCTAAGTGCAGGTGTTGTGTTAATGACAGTCTGGCATAACAGTCTGCTCCGCATCATTGATGGTGGACAATAGTGGACTAACTATACTTATATGACTCATTCAGAACTCCAGCTTATAGCTCATTTTGCTATAAGCTCTTTTTCATTTCCAGAACCATTGGGTATATGGTGACCTACACGGCACTGCTCCATGGATTCATCTATAGGCATGTCACTATAACACCGGGGCTGCACTGAGAGTGTTGCGTTCGGACGGTGTCACTGACGGCGTCATGTTGGAGTGTCCAACCCGCTCCACCGCGGGCTTTTGGAAAAATTCACGGATTTATTATGGCTAAAAGTAGACGTACTGTATCTATACATTGTATGTGGTTTTTATCAAAGTACATTTACGTTTGTAAGACACTACCGTTGTATTTACAATTTCTGCTATGTGGAAAAGGCATCGCTAGATATAAATTCAAACTATACAGGTTACTGCTTCTTACATTAAAAAAATATGCTAGGATTGTTAGGACATCTAGTGAATGTGACGGACGTGAATGAATAGGCCTACAATATGAAACGGGTTGGAGGTCATTATCGAGAAATAAAACCCCGACAGCTAGGATGACACGAGACGAAGCCTAGGTGTTTAATCATCCTGAAGGGATTTTATTTCTCGATAATGACCGCAGACCGCTTATTACAAGGCTACTTAATAAATAAATGAAAGTATTCCATCAGTGTTACGCTGGCCGTTTGCCCAGCTGCAGCATGGTCGCCTCGAAAAACACGGAAGTGTTGCTCAAATAGAATCAATTCTCGATAAATGCATCGTCTATTTCTCGCTTCAAATGTTTTCAAAAACATTCTTCAGAGGGTTAGGGTGAGATTGTAAATTTAGATGTAAATCACATTGTGTGTGATTCCAATCGGAATCAAGCGTTCAACCAAGCCGTAAATACTTGTAATTATACAATGCAATTACATTTACTGATATAGAACAAAGCGGAGATCCGGGCACACTTAATGTTAAAAGGAGGAAAACTTTATTGAACCGACATGTTTCGACCTATACGGTCTTCATCAGAGCCCCATTAAGTGTGCCCGGATCTCTGCTTTGTTCTACATCGATGTGCATGCATTTCCAACTTGCATTGTTCCTAGTAAGCCAGTGTCCAACAGGCAACATTGTAGAGGATCCAACGGGCACCACTCTAATAGTATAATGATGAAGTCAGAGTAAGATCAGATTTACAAAGATTAATTAAGGCTTACAGTGATCCTTAATCACTGACTTACAGTAAGTGATTAAGGATGGCATGGGTCAATACAGTATATACAATATTATAGAGAGCTTGAGCATTTGGCATACACATTTACTTACTAGGATGCCATGTAAAAGCACTTAAAAGCTTAGATACAATTGATTCTGTATCACGTTTAATCCATTCTTAATACATTGTGGCGGGACAAAGTCCAAACAAAAACCTTCATATACCGGTATGTCATTAGAGAACAATTATTTTCCTTCCAGATATAGATTCTGATACCCAAAACAATACTGAGAGCCGTTCCGATACCAGTAGCAAAAACAAACATCTAATCCTTTTTTTATTATTCAGTAGTGGTCCTTCAATGAAGTGCTAGAAAATGCTAACATTTTGTGAATTATTATACCGTTAGGTACAGGTCTTCTCCGACCTGCTGAAGTCATGTCAGATTACTTCCGCTGTCCGCACATCTCGTCCACATCTGTTGTTCCGGATGTATTTAATCTTTTGTATCTAAACTGTCTTATCTAATGCAGTGGTTGGTTATGTTGGCTATATAAAATAGCATACCAGTATCTACAAGCTGACTTTTTGTCGTACTTCAAAACATCAATCATTCATCAAATTTAGAGGCCCTAGATGCATCACTTAAGTCATCATTATGCTTGCCAATATTCAAGAAACATCTAAAGCAATATCTTATTTCTTCCTCGCTGTAGTCTACATGATTTAGTTTGATGTGTTATATTTTCTTTTGTGTTTTTGTTGTTGTTGTATTGTCTATTCTCCTTTTTTGTGCTGTTTTTGTGTTTTTATTTCCTTATTGCACAGCTGCTCCCTTTGATAACTTTTAATCTTTTGTGTTGTTCTTATTGAACTTTTAATCTGTTTAATTAAGTACCTATTCCATTGAGGAAAGGATTCCAAATAAGCCAACTGGCTTCTTACCTTTCCTTGCACAATATTTTGGTTCATTGATATGTATTGTCTATTGTTTTATAATTATGTGTTTTAAAAAAAGAAACAACTAAGCTAAACAAGCTCATACTTTGTGCCAGGCTGTGCTCTATTTCTTTTAAAGATCTGAAAAATATTGAAATTGTTTGGACACTATCGGTGTGCTTGTCTATCAATCAACAAAATAATGTGACAGTTGCAGCCCTGAGTCTCAAGTCTGCACATAGTTTAGCGTGTTTGTATGCAGTGACTTGTTATTACTTAGTGGCACTTTGTGTGCAGCCCTTTGGGACATGATTTGTGATACAGGCTGTGACACATTGTGTTGTTTCTCCTGCAGGTTTATCATGGTCCTAGTGTGTCTGATCTTCAGTGTCCTGTCCACCATCGAACAGTATGCAGACTTCGCCACTGGGACCCTCTTCTGGATGGTGAGTGGATCCTGTTCACACTGAATCCAAATCTGATTTCTGGCCTGTCCATATTGGAATCATATTGTTTTTTTATCAAGTCTGAACAGCATAAATTACCCACATGGAAACTGATGTTTGTGAGTCAGATTTGAACCACATTCCTAGATGGTTTTAAATGTGATTCAAAATGGTATTTAAAAAAAGTCTCAGTCTGGGCTCTAGGACACTGAAGACCGATTTATACTTTGTCGTACAATGATGTCACTTTCCGAAACCACTTTACAAGTGGTTGAGCATGCATTTCCAACTTGCATCGTTCCATGTAGGTCAGTGCCCAACGGGCACCACTCTAGTTAAGACTAAAAGGATAACACCAAAAAGTCCTGGGAACTTGTTGCCATTGTGGCCCTATGTATTAAATTAATCGACAACACCTTACGTTGAGTAATGGTTAAACCTCAAGACATCTCATCAGATCTCATATTTATTTTGTGCGCGTGTGTGTGTGTGTGTGTGTGTGTGTGTGTGCGCGTGTGTGCGTGGGCCTTAAGCCATCTAGTAGAAGGGTTTTGATGTCTGTAGTGTCCTCACATAACAACTAGACCAAGTCACATACGTAGCTCACATGCTTGACACCACAAATCAGAAGCGTGGCGGTGGCTATACAGTACACTGCGCCGTGTAAATAATGCAACAGAACAGATATACACATTACACACCATGGAACACAGCTGGAGATAACGATTTGTTGTGAACGCCACTTAACCCACTGCCAGGGTTATTATAGGTACAGTAACGGCAACTAACAAAATGACAGAAACTAGAATTGACGAAACATTTACCTGAAACGAAAATGAAAGTGATGCTTTTCAACACAACGATAACTAACTGAGACTGTATTGTGTGTTAACTGAAACTAACAAAAACCATAGTGAAAATGTCCTTAGCTTTAATCTTGAAAAATCTTGAAAAGCAAATGGCAAAAATAGCCATAGCCAATCTACAAGCTCACAAGACAATGTGTTGTGAGCCTGTAGATTGGATAGTTTTCTTTATGTTCACCTCAGAATAGGTAACGCATGTAGGATCAATAAAGGTCTGTCCATCCATTATGGATTATAGGGTTACAAGTTCAACACACATGCCCGCCAAAGGGAATTAAAATATATATGCATGGCCATTGATGAGGTCTGACTAGACTATAATTTGTTGTTATATTTTGTCTGCAGTACTCTCTTTTATCCACATGATGGTGCTAGAAGATCTTGGCTGAGAGGAGACCATAACCCCGCCATCTTAAACGTCCACCTAATGTGTAATCAGATCAGATATAATATATAAATTGATAATAATATAATAGCTCACAGAGATTTGTGGCCTCACTGCTCTGCAAATTCCTGCAGTCATAAAAAACAGACAGATTATAAAATATAATATCTGTCCTTTTGGAAAACGGCTTTTCCCAAATTGCTTTTACATTTAGTAAAATATTTGCATGAAGGGATAGGAATTTAGTTTTAGTCATAGTTTTTTTCAATAAAATTCCCTTTTGGTTTTAGTCATTTTTGTAAATTTAAATGTTTTAGTTTTATTCTAGTTTTAGTAAATATCAGCTAAAGTCAATGTCAACTAAATTTACAGTAGATTTAGAAGACAAGTGTATTTTGTTGAGCCGTGATGGGTCCATTTTGTGTACACTCGCAGTTAAATCAACACTAAGGATTTTACAGTGAAGTGAAGGGAGAGTGTCCCAGCGATAATAACATTTTCAAATCAAATGGGGGTCCATGCCTAATGAAGTGGTTCTCAATCATTGTCATGTCAGGGAACCCAACATGTATTTGGCTGTGGACCCCTATTTGAAAGGAGTTTGTGCCAGCGGGGATTCCTGGCACAAATTTGTACATTATATGGGAAGCTTTGAAGATTCAAAAAAATATAGTTTTCTTCCTGAAATAAGGGGACACTCCGGAACTTTCTCAAGGACCCCTTGAGGAACTGTAGTAGTGGACTGCAAATAAAGTGCTCTGACCCCGCAAGCGTTTTAATATTCGATCAACAGTAGTGGGACCAGAGGACTGTACACGTACACTCACTTTCCTAGTAAATATGGGTTTGTGTGGCTTATTGGACGATTAAGGCTGCTAGGTGATGCAATAAATCCAGGACTTACAACAGGTAAAAGAAAATGATGGCCACAGTTTGGAAACACTACAAAGAGCTTGCATCATCCGTCTCTCGCCTGGCCGGCAAGCAAGCCGTGAATAGAAAAACACACAGTTATTACGTACTACATTGTGTACACAGAGCGTGCGCACACGCACGCACAAACACACGCACGCACGCACGCACGCACACACGCACGCACACACGCACGCACGCACACACACACACACACACACACACACACACACACACACACACACACACACACACACACACACACACACACACACACACCCACCCACCCATGAGCACTGGGGGCAATCAGAGGACAGGAGTGTACAGTGTGTTCTCTAAACTTTTGGACGGTGCCCTTTCAGGATGCACTGTCAGTGTTACTCATTTATCTGCACCCATGAATAGCCAACAGCTCTGTCTCACCCACCTCACCCCACCTCTCTCTGTCTCTCTGCCTCACTCCCCCCACTCTGTCTGTTTCTGTCTCTGTTTCCCTGTCTCACCCCGTCCCTCCCTCTCTCTCTGACTGTCTATCTGTCTCTTTCTCCCTCTCTCTCTGACTCTGTCTATCTATCTCTTTCTCTTTCTCTCGCTCTTTCTCAATCTTTCTCTTTCTGTCTCTGACACATCGCTCTCTCCCCTGCCTCCTTCCTCTCTCTCTCTCTCTCTCTCTCTCTCTCTCTCTCTCTCTGTCTCTCACCCCCCCCCCATCTCTCTCTCTGTAGCTTCATTAGTCATGAACAGCAGTGGTCAGACTTATAAAGAGTAGATAGTCACACACACAAACACCATAACTAACCATTACTATTAGACTGTTGAACGCTATTGTGTGTGTGTGTGTGTGTGTGTGTGTGTGTGTGTGTGGGGGTTACACATGTGCATGCATGTGTGTGAAAAGTCTGCACGTGCAAATGTTCCTCTGTGGAGGAAAGTTGAGAAAATCAAATGCAGGCTTTGTCACCTGCACACAACTCATCCTGATGTGCGTGTGCGACTGTGTGCGTGTGTGTGTATGCGCGCGCACGTGCTTATAGTGTCCATGGCGGTGTGTATCAACAGCAATAGTAGCTATACTTAGAAAGTTCAGGGTTAGTTGACATCCATGAATCACAGGCTGCTTGTTTTGGATGGCACAGGGGACATTAGTCCTTCAGGATATTTGGCTTTCATAGGAGCAGCCAAAGTAAAGCCAGTCGGACCTAACGCACGCACGCACAGTCACTCAGGGCCCTATTTTGCGTGTCTAAGTACCAGTTCTTATGACTTAACTTAAGACCTGGATGCGTAGCCAATGCTATTTGGCTGTTTTGAGTGGCCAAACGGCATTAACCACGCCTCCAGCTCTTAAGTTAAGGCATAAGGCCTGGTACTTACAGTAAGACACCCAAAATAGGGCCCTTAGACTACAGTTGTTCTCTGACACAGCCAGTGCTCTGAGCAGAAGCAGTGGCTTCAGTGTCAAAGTTCAGTTATCAGCAGCAGCACCATCCAACCAACCAACCAACCAACCAACCAACCAACCCACAGAGCAGGTTAGGTACCAGTGTGAATGCAGCATCAGGGACTGACAGGTTCCTGATGCTACATTCACACTGGTTGCTCCAAAACAGGCTACCATTCATTTTCAATGGAAGCCAGTGACATTAAGATACAAAGCTACAGTCTTGCCAGGCTACAGGATGCCAGGGTGAACGCAGTTCAAGTTACAAAATTGTTGTTGGTTTGTTTGTTATTGTCTGTTGTTGATCAGACCTTAGTCTCTGAGTTTGTTTATTTTGGGGTGAACTGTTTTTTTTAGTTTTTTTTACAAACCATTAGTTACAATTAATGTGATACCATTTTGAGCCTGTATCTTATAAATAAATGCACCCAACGGTGTGACTGTAATATCCGCTCCAACTGGGCCATAAGTGACATAATTTAATGCAGCTGTATCTTCCTAAAATAGATGAGGAGAGCCAGCAGGGGACGTCAGGAAACCTGTGGGCCTTAACTGTGTTCAGCTGGGGAGGGAGGCTTAGATTCCATCTGTGATTTATCAGGATACTTACTGTAGCTATACAAGCCACGATGGAGCACAGTTTTGGTAAATAAATTTATATAGGTAGTGTTTGTGTGCACTGATGCATCGTGTGTGTGTGTGTGTGTGTGTGTGTGTGTGTGTGTGTGTGTCCATTTTTAGAGGATCACTTGAAGCACTTCAAATACCATTTTCCTCTGATAAAGCTAAAATTCTCTGAAGCTGATAAATGGGTACTCTCTCCTGATTGGCTGAAATTTTGCAAACCATCTGCAAATGTATTCTCTGTTTATTAAAGAGCCGGGGAGACTCTTGTTACTGAACAAAGTAACAAACCCTATAGCAATATTTACTGTCACAAAATACTGCTTTAACCTTTTGAATATAAAACGTTTGTTTTAAACCCCAAAAAAGCCTTTTTAAATGTATCATTCATAGATGTTGAGTCAGAGATGCTCTGTAGACACACACAGCAGCATTGCAGGCTAATGAAATCTCCTTGTTGTAGGTCAAACAATTACTAGTGACATGGCTGGCCGCTCAAGTTCAACTGTTACTGAACTGGACCTTAGAGACTCACTGGACCCTGTCTGTCTGTCTGTCTGTCTGTCTGTCTGTCTGTCTGTCTGTCTGTCTGTCTGTCTGTCTGTCATTCATGTGTTCATTCTACCATGTCTGTCTGTAAGTCTCTGTCATTCATTTGTTCATTCTACCATGTCTGTCTGTAAGTCTGTGTCTGTCTGTCTGTCTGTCATTAATTTGTTCATTCTACCATGTCTGTCTGTAAGTCTGTCGTTCTCTCAGTCTAGTATCTACTGGTGTTGTGTTCCGATCCGGTTTCTCTTTGTCTTGCTCAACCAACATGACTGTTGTGTCAAATTTGCACAGCAGTGCCTATATGGTTCTAAAATAATATCTCTGAATTAAATGAGCACTGAGGATTTTTTACTGTGTATCTGATGTGAATGAACAGGTCATTGTTTGGTGGTGTGTGTGCGCGTGTGTGTCTGTGTGTGTGTGTGTGTGTGTGTGTGTGTGTGTGTGTGTGTACTGGGGTGGGGGCGGTGCTATGTTGTTGCATCAGCAGTACTCGCAGTATTGGATGTCATGCGGATGGCGCTCCGAGTGCAGCCAGACCAAGCAATGAAGTCGGAAGGCCACCCACATGGCCCACTGTGGCCCAGGGTCATTACCCAACACTTAGGTGGCTAAATATTATGGATACATGGTGGCCCAAAGGACCTCCAACTGAGGCCTTATTATCACACAACCTGTCAAGTACTGTATGATTTTGAGGTGCTTTTACCTAAAGCGAAAGTATAGTTTAAAAAGTAGGGTAAGTGATTCTCTTTGGTTAAAATTGGTGTTAAATAGATCTAGATTGTGATAGTCGTCATTGCGTTAGAGGGTTTGTTCAGTAGCAGGACTCTCCGTGTCTCTCCAGCTCTTCATGAAACAGACGCGGAGTTTTCAGAGAGCTCAGACAGGACACAGATTAAACAGTGACATTGGAGCTGATACTCTCTCCTGATTGGCTAATATTTTGGAACCCACCTGCAAATGTATTTTTCTGTTTATTAAAGAGCTGAGATAGGGGATATGGCCCCCTGTTAGTGAACAAACACTCCTTCTAATGATTACTATCAGAATATAGGGCATACCAGTGGCATATACTGTACCAGTGTGGCTCCACTCAAAAAAAGCCCATGCATTGTTTCCCATTAAGATTTCCCAAAATATTGATACATTATTCTAAGCCCAGCATCAAGCCACCTAGACCCCTGGTAAATCAGGACCATAAAACATTTGTGTCAAAAATGAATGTGCTTTGGATCAGTGGAACCACAAAATGGCCGCCACTCTTATGCCCCATATACTGTAGTGCTATAATCTTTAATAAACGTTTTGTTTTAGCAATGACCAAAAAATACATCACTTACCCTATACCTATTAACCTTAATCCCTTTACTGTACATCTACTCCACTGCATCTAAAGAGGCAAACACATTCAATGCAGATGTACACAGATAAACTGAGCACCCGCTCAGACTAACAGGCATGCAGGTGTAGAGAGATATGGAAGTGGAAAGAAACGTCTTATCTACTGTCCCTTTACTGGAAATCAGTTAATCTCCAGCTCCAAGCGAGGCAGAAATGTCTACATTTGTAACGTTGAACAATAATGACCGTAACTCATCTCGGCCGGTTGGAAACCTCATATGTCCAAAAGTAGCAGATCTACAACAAGCTTGAAACGTTTCGCTTCACGCTGCGTTTTGAGCTCGTGGATCTGCAACCTTTTGATGCTTTTGTGTGATGCTGTAGTAGTGTGATCAAGTAGGGCTTTTACCCATTCTGGACGGGAACCCCTTTTGGTGTTTTAAGCATTATGTTATACTTTAGCTATTGCAAAATAGCACATCTGCAAGCTCATAGTGTGGCACTGAGTGCCGCGCCATGAGCTTGTAGATCTGATTTTTGAGTGGTGCAACCACTCCTACAACCAGCAATGTCCATGTACCTGTGTGCCTGTGTACCTGTGTGTGTCTATGAGCACGAGTATGTTATTTATTTATACCAGTAGGGGGCGCCAGAAACAGAGAGAGGGGTAGTGCTGTGTCTCTAATGAGAGAGAGAGAGAGAGAAAATGTGAAAATGTGGCACAAATCTTTCAATATATATTTCTTTCAGAACATTTTAACTAAAATCTTTGCTTTTGGGATGGGTCCCTGGAACAATATATTTTCAGATGGGAGTCGGCGGCCAATTACATATATTTTTGGGGGTCCTTGACATGAAAATGACTGACATAGAACGACTGACATAGAAACACAGGTTTTTCAGAAAACTGTCAAGACATTTTGGATAATCTGGTCTCAGTCCTATCCTACAACTTAATTTATGAAAAGAACAACACAAAAACTCTAAATATGAGATAAGAGGTTTCTGCCCCGACAGTGAGGATATCCCGTGCCGGTAGTGTTGTTGTTGTTATACATGCGTGGAACCCTGCAACCTTCAATCAGTGAGCCATTGTGAACCTGGTCTGAATATGAGCTGTCATCACTGGCACTATGACTCTGCCTCCGTCTCCTCCTCTCCTGTGGGTGGGCCTGTTTATCTCTAGACCACCTCCATGTCTCTCCTTCTCTGTCAACGTACCTGTCGAGACCTTCACTCATATCACAATCTCAAATCTTCTGTGATTGATTGTAATTGCACTTGGATTATAGTCTTAACGCGATGTGATGATCTGCGTCTGTCAGAAATGATATTGTATAATTTGTTAAGTTGGCAATGTATTATTGTCTCTTGTCGGGTGGAAACCTATGTCAAAAAAATGATTCAAATTCAAAACCCGCAAATGTAGCGGATCTAGTAGGGCATTCATTTATGAAAAAAAACAGGTTAGAATATGGAGATAAAAAGTTTCTGCCTGACAGCAACAATAGCCTTTCGAATGTGTTAATTGGCAACAATTCATATTTATTGTCATGTCACTTATTGGTGTTTGTAAATCACCTACCCAGTCAACATCAGACGACTTGGATAAAAGGGAGGTGTCCCATACTAACTATTATCACCTGATGAAGGCCGTTCACGGCCGAAACGTTGTGTGCCTTAACTAATGTTAGGTCAAGGTCATTAGTTAAGTCAAGCTCACAATGTGTCAATGTAGATTGGCTAGTTGAACTATTAAAAAAAGTCAAATAAGTTTAGGGATAAGGGGTTTAGCGGTGACGAAGACCTGCACACCGTCTGCACTTGCAATATGAACTTATATGAATGTCTTAATTAAAATGTATTTTTACTACCGGTACTAAAAATTTATTTAGTTTTACATTTATTTCCACACCTAGTGAAAATAGCCCATTGACAAGCTCAGAACGAGTGTTGGTGAGACGCCTCGTCAATGTGCTATTTTCAGTAGGTGTGAATTTTTTTTAAACTAAATTAATTTCGATATAGATAGCTATTTGGTGAACAGCACCGTTGTACGGATGAACTGTAAAATAAGGCTTAAGTGCTTCAAGTACTTTCTAACTCTTTGTTCTGTGTGTGTTTGCTCTGTCCCCCTAACAGGAGATCGTTCTGGTGCTGTTCTTTGGCACGGAGTACGTGGTCCGGCTGTGGTCGGCCGGCTGCCGCAGCAAATATGTGGGCATCAAAGGACGTCTCCGCTTCATCAGGAAGCCCATATCTATTATAGGTGCACCTGGCCTTCTCCTTTGTTCCCTGTAGTGGACCCACGTCATGCCATGCATATCGCTATAGCGTGCTCCACTCTAGACTCATGAGTTTGGGCTTTTTTCCAAGCACACGTTTCACTGCTTGATAACAGTTGTAGCGCTCCAATACTGCATGAAGGCCTGTGTAAACACATTTCTTTCTTTGTAATTGTTTGTTTGTTTGTTTCTGGCTTTATTTTTCTTTCTTTCTTTCTTTCTTTCTTTCTTTCATCCTTCCTTCCTTCCTTCCTTACGCAGATTTGATAGTGGTCATCGCCTCAATGATCGTGTTGAGTGTCGGGTCCAACGGCCAGGTGTTTGCCACCTCTGCAATCAGGTATTGCAGACATTTTTATGTAAATGGTTGCAAATCTAAACATTAATTTCATATACAAACATGCAAACGTTATGCTAGCTTGCATTGGCACGCTAGGCAGCTACATAATGTAAACAGAGTGGCTGCGTGTGTGTGTGTGTGTGCGTGCGTGTGTGTGTTTTCATTCATCAGTGTTAAATTAACACTCAGACATGTAAAAGTTGTACATTGTGTTGTTCAGGGGGATCCGGTTCCTGCAGATTCTGCGCATGCTGCATGTGGATCGACAGGGAGGAACATGGAGACTTCTGGGATCTGTAGTGTTTATCCATCGGCAGGTACAGTACCACCATAAACCTGAACCGTCATTTTTTTGGATTGTTTATTTTGGACACAGTTAAAACACTTTGACTCCTGAATACGACTTACACGGGTTAATTGACTGTAGAACAGCTTCCCTCCCAATAACGACTTACACGAGTTATGTTTTCATTGTTTAATCCACGTTTTTAATACATTTTTATCCCACGATTTTGCAACCCATTTTTTCACCCAGTGTCAATTATCTAATGTAATCCTGGGCGCTACACTTCCTCTGCCAACCTGGGGGGGGCAGTGGACTGACCTCATGCTTCCTTCTATGCATGAGGAGTCCAAGCTGCTTCTTTTCACCTGACAGGGGAGTGTTTCCCTGGCCAGACGTAGCACATGGAAGGAATACGTTATTCCGACCAGTACCTCTCCAAAAGGCCAGGGGGGAGGTAGTTTTAGAGACCAGGATTACTGCATGTTTTTTGTGAGGGTACCTACCCTAGGGGACACGGGTAGAACATGCAAACTCCACACAGAAAGGCCCTTTCGCCAACCCCGCCTCAGGTATGGGCACTGATGACGCGGAGGAGGGAACACATCAAATCAAATTGAAGTGACACAAGATTACCTGGACAATGTATTTATACATTTAATCCATCCGCACACACAGAGATGTGACACAATGCAGAAAGGAGCAGCCACAGTATACAACTCAGGTGTGATCATGGAAGAACAAAGGACTTGTGTAGAAACATTACATCTCACCTTGAAACAACCTTGGATGCACGTACACGTACACCACATTTACAACGACCTCATTCATAAAATACCAAACCTTTGTAAGAGCAGCAGCAGGTATTTTCTCACCCACAGCTTACCCAGTATCGGGGAGAGAGGGCGGGGGGGGGGGGGGGGGGGGGAGTTTGGAGGCAATTCTGGAGGCATTTCTTCACCAAATAAGGCCTCTTGAGGTCAGTTGAGCCTCGTGCACATAGCTGCCATTTCCTCCAGAGGACGAGAGAGGCTCGTCTGCCTTGGGTCAGACAGGCCGTTGTTGTCCATGCTACATTTACCAGCGACTATTAAAGGGAGCTTTATACTTGGCTGCATGCCGGCGTTGTGTACTGAAAATACCTGATCTACTACACCAGTGGTTCTGAAACAAGGACCCCCAATCATTATTATTATGTATTTGGTCCCCATCTGAAAATATTTCATGCCAGAGACCCCCAGAATAGAGGATTTAGATAAACAATAAACTAATTTATTCCAAATTCTCAAAACAGATCTGCTACTTTTGAATATCCTCCCTCTAAATGGATAATGTGGTTAAAATGATTGTGATACTGAGGACCCCCCCCCACACACACACACACACACACACACACACACACACACACACACACTACAAGGTCACAACGCATCACGCTGTGCTGTGATCTTGTAGATCCGATCGTCTATTTTCGGTGTGTGTCGCTGTGCGACACAGGCACACGGCCAATTTCAACTCAGCTATTACTGTCACACACACACACACACACACACACACACACACACACACACACACACACACCAGGTAGATCTAGCTTTATAAGGAGAAGAGAGACAAGATTACCTGTTCTTTTTCATTTCATGTTTTCCTCTTTTCTTTTTCTTGGGCTGGCAGGGTGGAGTTTCTTTCTTATCAGGCCGATACACGGTGTTCTGCTCCTAATCCCTGAAGTGGTGTGTGTCTGTGCGCTGAAGTAGTGCTTGACCCTGACATCCAAGTGTCTTTGATGTGTGAGAGGAACATCGCTGATGTGAGAGGATGCGGTGTGAAGGTTAAACTAATAAAACACGATGAAACGTAGACGCACTCCACGAGCCTCCTGTCACATGACCCTCTAATAATCACATCATCTGCTCACAGGGGTAGACGTTAAAGGGAAATTTGCCACTGGTGACTTTTCAAGATCACTGCAAGCCCCGCCATTGGAAGCACTGGCCCAGGTCAGGTGTCCATCCCCATTATTTAAGCAAAATTACACGAGAGGGTGTCTGACCTCATCAGAACCTGGACAGCCATACATGGGGGAGACAGGATCATCACCGGCCAGCAACTGTACATCTGACCTCAAACCCTTACAATCACCATATATGGAGCTGACCTCATCTGACAAGCCATATGTTGACCCTCCCCACCCGTCCTTCCTCTTCGATGTCTTCCTTTTGACTGATACCCGTCCATTCAAACTCTAGACGAGCCTGCCCCAAAGTTTTTAGAGTTCTCAACAGGCCTGACCCTACCTGGGCCCTCATCAAACCCTGTACACTCAAGACACTTCCCCCGCTGCCACCCTTAGATCTCCATATATGGAGCTGACCTGTTCTGACGTTCCATATGTTGATCTGAGCTCATCAAACCCTGTACACTCAAGACACGCTCCATATATGTCCAGACCTCATCAAACCCTGTACACTCAAGACACGCTCCATATATGTCCAGACCTCATCAAACCCTGTACACTCAAGACACGCTCCATATATGTCCAGACCTCATCAAACCCTGTACACTGCCACCCTTAGATCTCCATATGTGGAGCTGACCTGTTCTGACATTCCATAATTATGTTGATCTGACCTCATCAAACCCTGTAAACTCATGACACGCTCCATATATGGCCAGTACAGAATTCATTCCATTATGTTGATCTGACCCCCCCCCCCCATGCCAAAACGCCAGCAGTCTGCTGTCACCCAGGCGGATGCGTCCTATAGGCCGTCTTACTGGTATTAGGAAGTGAACATAAGATTAATTTAACTTAGGGCCATAGACCTAGTGTTTTTATGGCATACAAGGTTTCCTCCTGACAGTGAAGATATACAGTACCTGTCCGTTCCTTGGTTTTTGTCAGGTTGTGGTGTAATTTTCAGTGTGTTTGTTTGGTTTTATGCCAGCCGTTAACTGCACCTGTTCTTCCTTGTTGTGTGCTAAAGTCCAATTAAAGGATTTAAAATGTGTAACTCTGCCTCCTTCTCTACATGTGTGGACCCAAGTGACAATTACACAAGACTTCTGGCCTCATTTTAATAGTGTTGGTAATTGATGTATTCAAATAATATGAATATATATATATATATATATTGAGATATTTATTTCATATTAAATGTATAGAAACACTATAGGCCATACAATAACACTTACAGTGCAGTTCCAGCTTTGGCCTGTAGGGTAGGGCTATCGATTCAGGGGCTGGAGCCAGGTTACAGTAACTACCACTAAAACTGAATCAAAATGAACACTAGTGTGTTGTCATTATTGTGTCCATACAGGAGCTGATCACCACGCTGTACATTGGCTTCCTGGGTCTGATCTTCTCCTCATACTTTGTTTACCTGGCGGAGAAGGACGCTGTGGACGAGGAGGGAAAGACGGGCTTCTCCAGCTACGCTGACGCCCTGTGGTGGGGAGTGGTAAGACATGCACAAAGCTACCAAACACCGCCAAGTCAGACTTTTGAATCGACCGCCATCGACTTCATGAAGTATTACATGTAAAGGCCAATACATGCTTCTCCGGACTCCGGAAAAATCTTCCGGTTCGGACAGGCTTTCTGAACTAATAGTTCTGAGTGACATCTGGAGGTGCACGAGTTCTGAGGCCTTCCATCAGATGGCGTTCATTTGTAGTTGTATCACCTACAGCTTTCTGAAGAATAGTTTGAAGTACGTAGTAAAGTAAAAAGCAGCCACAATGTATGGGGAAACAAATCTGGAAGTTATATCATTTCTTAAATCATGGCATCAAATGGTGGTTGTGCTCACACTGCCAGGAGGGTATCTCTGGGACCCCCATTCTACACTTCCTCAGTGTTTATTTATTTATGCTCATATTACACTCTCAGAGTTACAGACCCGTAATGTGACATTTGGACCCCTGGTGGTCCCTCAGACCCGCCGCTGCGAACCAGGGCTCTGAGCCATCCAATCAGAGGAGGAATTAGCCCCTCTCGGAACCCTCCGAAAGCTTTTATGATTGGACCTAGCTTTGCGTAGGGTTCCTGGACATTACAACATTTTCTAATGCGATTGTTGGAACGCGGATATAAACAAACTCTTCGTTTAGTCGGTCTGCGCGGTATTACTACGTTGTTTCCTGTTATGGTTTCCGAATGTGCGAACTATAAGTACCTGACATACCTCTGAGAATATCTCCTGTGTCGCGGAAGCCGTTAAGTATTTTTAATCCATGTTTGATTAAAAATGTCGCTTTGATTTCTTCTTGTTTATTTACCGTTTATTGTACCGCCTCCCGATGTGCGGTTGGCTTGTGCCGGCTACGTCATAGCTATATCGCCACTAGCTAGCCAGATAGGCGGTACAATGAGGTGTCAATAAACAAGGTAGGAAGAAGCGACATTTTTAATCAAACATAGATTAAAAATACTTAACGGCTTCCGCGACACAGGAGATATTCTCAGAGGTATGTCAGGTACTTATAGTTCGCACATTCGGAAACCATAACAGGAAAAAACGTAGTAAAACCGCACAGAATCTTTTCTCCTTACGTGTTTACATTGTATTTATGTGTGCGTAGTACTGCGTACCTGGTGGCAGCCCAGCGTGAACCAGGACCCAATGGGTAAAGTCATCAAAGTGTCAGAAACTTTACTACATTTGGGTTCTGCCTGTGGGGCTAAGGAGGAATGTAAAGAGAGGTCAATAAAAACCTTCATCTTATGAGTGAGGAAGTAGGCAAAACAATAACGATTATCCTCATTATCCTCATTGTAGGTCATCATCACGTAACAACAATCTGACGTGACTTGGCACTCAATGTGTTTTAATGATATCACGTTCTGGCATGTGAAGCAATGATGTGATGGAATATTCTCTCCCCTTCTACACATTTAGGCTACAAGCATGCATGCATACATGGATGCTTTCCAGTGAACTAAATTGCTCCAAGTTGTGAATTTGAATAGTCACCTATTTCTTGTTTGAGGGAGAGACATACTTGCGACACTACTGTATAGTTCCAGACACTGTGTAGTTCCTTACATTACTGTATAGTTCCTTACATTACTGTATAGTTCCTTACATTACTGTATAGTTCCTTACATTACTGTATAGTTCCTGTATAGTTCCTTACATTACTGTATACTGTAGTTCCATAGTATCCATACCTTACTGTATAGTTCCTGACATTACTGTATGGTTCCATACATTATTATATAGTTCCTGACATTACGGTGTAGTTCCTGATATTACTGTATAGTTCCTGACATTACTGACTGTATAGTTCCAGTCGTTCCCTGATGTCATCGCTATAGGGACACAGGCATCAGTAAGCAGGAACTGGGGATGGCAATGAAGGACCGGGAAGTCTGGCGTGATATTGTGAAATCCACGATCTCGACCGCGGTCGAAAAATGATGATGAGTTCCAAACACTACTGCATAGTTCCAAACACTACTGCATAGTTCCAGAGTCCAGACATTACTGTGTAGTTCCTTCCTCCTAATGGGTGTTGATGAAAGCACACATGATACAGGAACCACGTAATGGCGTCGTAGTGAGATCAAAGAGTGCCGTACAGCACTCTCTTTCAGCGGTTTCCGTATTGACCACGCTGACCGCCCTGGATTAGCTAAACCATTCATCTCTTTATCCGCCTTCATTCTGCCCACTGGCCCTTCATCATGTTGTAAATCTGCATGTTTTTGTGCAGCAGTCCGACACGGAGACGGAGGCGTCTGGTGGAAACCTCTTATGTCCAAAACTGTTACTTTTCAGAATTCAAATTCAAAAACAGCAAAAGTAGAGGATGGGCGAGCTTGAGACGCGTCTCTTCGAGCTTGCACATCTGCTACTGTTGCTGTTGTGTGATGCTGTCAAGTAGGTTATTTTATGTAAACTAGAATAAACACACAAAAAGTAGAATATGGAGATGCGAGGTTTCTGCCCCGCCAGCAGCGATGTGTTGTTTTGTGTGTTGTCCCTGCGTGGCGTCCCGGACTCGGGTTTCCAGAACAGTTAATTAAACAGTTTGAATTGAAGGCGTGCGGTAATGAGAAACCTATGGCAGCGTTGTGCAGGGGATCAGCACAGCCCACAAAGCACGGCTAATAAACCTTTATTCACCTCTGGGCTCTTTTGGCTCAAAAGGGCTTTTTTTAGAGCGCCAATATAAAGTGTCAGTTCCCTTAATTAAAAACTTTTAATTGTAGGGATTGCTACCTTTTTTTTTGTAACGAGGGTTAGAGAGGTCACGGGGTGCTCCTTCACACACTAAAGCAGAGGTGAAGAAAAGCTGTTATTTGTGTTGTGCCGTGCACAATGAAGAGAAAGGAATCAGGCGGTTGGGGATTTGTAGCTTTTTTGGTTTTGGGGGACTAGACCCACAACTTGAGTCACAATAAGCTTGCGGCCAATAGGGCTGGTCTGTGGTGTGTGTGTGTGGGTGGGTGGGTGGGTGGGGGAGGGAGTTTGTGTGTATCTGCGTTTGGAAGTGTGTGTGTGTGTGTGTGTGTGCACTGCATGCACGCATGCATTCATGTCTTGTGACACTAGTATGATCAAGTAGGGCGGCCATTTACAAAAAAATACAAACAGTTAGACTATGTAGATAAGGTTTCTGCCTGACAACAACACTTGAGATATTTCCGTGTGTGTGCGTGTGTGCGTGCGCTCGGTGAAATGAGAATTTCTTATGTTCGTTTGTGTGTGTGGTTTCTGTGTGCGTACATGGCAGCGTGCGCGTGTGTACTGTATGTGTTTGTGGTTTGTGTGTATGTTTGTGTGTGTGTGTGTGCGTGCTCTGCAGTGAGTCGTAGATGATTGGTCTCCCGGTGTGCTCTCTTCCCCTCGGCGTGATTTCCGCGGTGGGATGTGCAGGTGCAGGGCACAGCTGGAGAACAGGCCAATGCCATGATTCATATCCTTCTCTCTTTGTCCTGCACCCCCCCCCCCCCCCCCACTCTCTCTCATTTTCAGTTTATCTCATTCTCTCTTAATGCGGAATTCACCGTTGCGGCTGGAAACCTCTTACCTCCATGTTTTAACTGTTTGTGTTTTTTTTGTAAATCAACGCTCTACTTGATCATGCTACAGCGTCACACAAATGTATCAAAAGTAGCAGAACCACAAGCTCGAAATGCGGCTCACACTGATGCATTTTCACCTTGTGTGTGTGTCTGTGTGTGTGTGTCCAGCTGGTGCTCGTTGACGCTTGTTAATGTCAAGGCAACTATGTTTATGCATAGACATATAATATCCTGCTCATTACTGTGAACAAATGTATTATATATCCTACATAAGTCTTCATGTTTGAGCACGAATGCATTTTGAGAACCCACACGTGTGCGCAAAGCGCGGACACTGTGCGGCCCCCCACACACAATCATTCTACAGTTGCGGCCCCCGGCCTAATCAAAATACCCCTGACATAGAGCAAATTGATTATTTCATCTACAGTATGTCGGGTGGGAATCTCCTCAATCTCTAAAATTGTTACTTTTCAGGGATTGAAATTAAGAAATAGCAAAAGTAGCAGATCACCAGGCTTTGTTTCACGACGCACTTCAAGCAGATCTGCTACTTTCAACGTTTTTATGTGATGTTTTATGTTCCTTTGATTTGGTATGCTTCTTTTCCACATAGATGAATGTATTCCTTGACGTATCCCTTCATGCAAAAAGGACTCTCACCCATGCACACATACACACACGCACGCACGTGCACGTGCGTGCACACACGTGTGCACACACATACACATATGCACGCCCGCACGTACACGCGTGCGCGCACACACACACTCCATCCATAAACCTGATAAGTCCTCTAGACTAGAAGTGTCTGACCTTTGTGTCGACATGAAGGTTTTCTACCACACACACACACCCTCTCAACTTTTTTTCATGTCAGGGGGTGTTTTCAAGTGGACCATTCCACCCCCTGATGTCGGGAGGGTATTGTTTAGTCATCGGATTTGTCGACTAGAGGGATTAAACCCCCCCAACCCCCCACCCCCCCACCCCGGTCATCTTCCATCCCTCCTCGACGTACAACCCCAACCTCCCCGCCCTCTCTCCTTCTTCTCCCGCCGCAAAGCCCTTTTAAGTATCTCACCTTACATCAGGCCGCTTTGTGTTAGCGCTGGTACAGCGGACACCCACAGTAAGCCAAGTACAACCAGTGAATGTGTCAGAATTGGCTGGGCTTTCAGAGTGGGTGTACATGCAAATGCAAGGGGGGGGGGGGAGGGGTTCATTGCTGTCGGGCAGAAACCTCTTATCTTAACGCATTTAGAACGGAGGTCGATTCTACAAAATGTCTTCTAAATCATGACCCATGTTTCTATGTCAGAAACCTCTTATCTTAAATACTTAATGTGCTACTAAGTAGGGCCTACTTGGTCGTACTACAACGTTACACAAAAGTACCGCAAGCTCGAAATGTGGTGCGAATCGACACGTTTGGAGCTTGTAGATCTGCTACTTTTGATGTTTTTTTCATTTGAATCGTGAAAACGGACTGTTTTTGGACATATGAGATTTCCACCCGGCAGAGACGACATGCAAATGTTAGGGGGGGGTATTTGTTTTCTCCCCCTCCCCTCCCCTCCCCTCTCCTCTCCTCGCCTGGTGGATTCCTCCACTCAGTGAGGATTAGTGTGGAGGGGAGGGAGGGGGGGGCATTGGACCCTCCACCGCCACGGCAGTCATCATCACAGACAGTCATTGAAGCGCGAGGCCGAAAGGGTCTGATGAACTTTCACTCTATTGTCTAAAAAAAAAAAAAAAACCTGGGCGGCATAATGAAGAAAGACCGGGAGCAAGGAGGAGGAGGACGCTTTGTCAGCTCTGCGGGGGAATTTTAATTAAATTAAAGTTCATTTAAAACCATAAAGAGACAGTTCTGCGCTGAACTGCTCTGATATAGATGAAACCCCCACATTAATATACGTGGACCCCCTTCTGAAAAGGTTTTGTGAAAGGGACCCCCAGAAGAGAAGATCTTTTGTATATATCAAAATTATTCAAATATTTGAATAAATAAAGGTCACATCAATCAATCAATCTATGCGACCTGTTCCCAAAATACGGATGCCATGTTAAGTGAGAGCTGAAATGGTGCATGACTGAAAGTTCTCCCCCCACTGTTATCATCCGACATGGACAGAGACACTGACTCTGTGTCCATTCATTCTGTGTTCTCAGGTGACTGTCACCACCATCGGCTACGGGGACAAGATTCCTCAGACGTGGATCGGCAAGGCCATCGCCTCCTGCTTCAGCGTCTTTGCCATCTCCTTCTTCGCTCTGCCTGCTGTAAATATACTGAATATTATGTTTGCAGCCATTCCAGCTTCATTCCTGAGATAGATTTTAGACTTTTTTCCCCCTTTTTTTTTTGGTCAGGGACATTGGTACAGGTACATTGATGTGTGTGTATTTTGTCATCAGGGTATTCTGGGCTCAGGCTTTGCCTTGAAGGTGCAGCAGAAGCAAAGACAGAAGCATTTCAACAGGCAGATTCCGGCTGCAGCCTCCCTCATCCAGGTATACTTGTGGCGAAAGTTAGTCCTCACAAGTATAGTACCACACACACACACACACACACACACACACACACACACACACACACACACGTAGACTCAGGTTTACAGACCTGTATACAGTATGGTAATCCATTTGGATTTTGGACCCCTTGATGGTCCCCAGACCCTACTTTGAAAACCATTGGTCTGAAACGTGTGTCTATGTTTCATAAACACAGACATGAGTATCCATGACAGCAGAGTTCTGGTTGTCAAAGCCCAAACACTAAAGTACATCTGCATTGCAGCCAGTGTCCTAATGTCATAGTTGGTATGGTTTATGGAATTTAATTTGTGGTTCTTATATGAGACTAGACGTTGGTCTAACCAGGGAATGCCGGGTTATTGCTGTGCTTGAAATAGGCAGAGAAACACTTGGATCTCCAGTCTATGATCAGTCAATTATCTCCATATTTAGTTCTAGTCCACTGGAACTCTTGAGAGTCGTGTACAAATTGAATTGGACAGTGTGTCGATGATGACATGTACAATGATGACATTTTACTGGAATATTAATTGTAACACAAATATTTGCGATTAACAATTTAATTTTGTTTTTTGTTGTTGAACACTGGAACATGAATGAATTAAAAAAAAAAAAACATTTCTGTTTGTCTTTGAAGTTGCACAGGGCAGATATGAGCCAAATATACAAAGAAATCACTGGCATATTATTTAAATAACTTTAAAAATAAAACAAAAACATTACCGGTAATAGTGGAAACGGCTCACATCGCGACGCGGTCTGAGCTTGTGAATCTGCTATTTCCACTATTTATTTATTATAATATTTGAAATTGTATGAACATTTTTTTAACATGGATACGATTATGACGATTGTGTATTTATTGTGACAGGCCCTACTACGTAAAGATCCTTTTAGACCCCTGGTGGTCCACGGACCCCATGTTGAGAAACACCTCAGTTGGCTCCAAGTTGTCCTAAATATATTTGTGCCCCGGCCTTTAACGAGGCACACAGTGTCGGCCTCAGTGTGTGGAGTACAGAACAAACAGTAACCATGTAACTCATGCCTGTCACACTCCCACTGACTGCTGGAGGAGTCGCCCAGGGTGAGTGTGAGACCACAAACAACTGGCCGATAGACCTGTCACAATTATTATATATATCAATGCCTAATCGCAATAATGAGATGAGATAATCACACTCATCGTAATTACCTTTTGCATAATCGTCGTCATTGTCAATTATTTCCATGTTAAAAATGATCATATTTTCCAACATTTTCCAAAATAGTGGGAATATCAGATCTGCAAGATCACATTTTGAGCTTGTAGATCTGCTATTTCTATATACATATAATGAATACATCTGCTATGGAATACAATGTGTATGTTATCTGTCATTATCTGCCTTGTGCAACTTTTGTTTACGAAGCCTAAAAGCCATTTCTTTCATTCAATGTTCAACGACAAACACCAAGCAAAATGTCTCAATCATGACAGCCCAGCCCTACTGTAAGTCCTAAAGTCCTATTGCAGTGCAACAATTAAATGAGTTGGCCTAGTACCGGCAGTGTGCACACAAATATGCTTCACAGCGTTTATGGAGGCACACAGTGTGTCGAGCACAGAACAGACAGTAACCATGTACTGTAACTCATGCCTGTCACACTCCCGCTGACCGCTGGAGGAGTCGTCCAGGGTGAGTGTGAGACCATGTGGTGTCAGCAGCTACTGGCCCCTCATGATGCTCAGCATGTGTTCTGTGGAACTGGAACACACCTATACAGTATAGGGGCCGTTTGTCTGTGTGGGATCAAGTATGAAATTGGACCTACAAACAACAAAACAAAGAGAAAATTAAAAAAAAGAAAAACTGTAAAGGCCTTTTTTTTATTTATGTGATGATGTAATGCCGATCTTAGCTCGTATAATCTATGCATGGCCGGATTCATTAAATAAATCAGACCCGTCTGATGTGAGTGGTACTGTACTGTACTGTACTGTACTGTACTGTACTGTACTGTACTGTACAGCTCTCCTCCATGGCCTCTGTGTGTTAGGCTGCACAACAGTGACACTTGGTGGTGACAATATGCTATTTCCGTGCTCCGACACAGGGACACACACACACACAGCTGTCTATAGGAGACTCAAAAAACCGAACACAAAACGAATCTTGAGTGCCTGCCATTGGCGTAGATCTATTCTACGTCTTATGGTCCTTTATAGTGGTTCATAATGCTACTTACGTTAGCACTGATCACTGATTCTGTTCCTTTCAAATGCCTTTATCTCGGCTTCCTTGTCCCAGATTGTATTTCTGGTCAAAATAAGCTTCATTCGATGGTCCATAGCCAAAGTGTTAATCGTCGCGGTTAGCCTTTGTGCTCTCCGGGCGAAAGAAAAATATCCGATCCGACCCCTCACAACACACACTGTAAGTACCCCTTTTTGGGTTCCCGTGGATCGTTCAAAACAACGTTTGCACGGTCAAAATGTTGGCCGGCACGGGTGAATGAATGAATTAATGCTGGTGGAAAAAGTGTTTATTAGCCTTGCAGTTTTTGTTTGTTTTTTGACTACAGTGTAGTATTAGTGGGTGTTTTACACCTGTTGTTGTCCCATACTGTAGTTATGCTGTAAACAGTATAGCTAGGCTACATGAGGGCAGTTAAATGAAGCAGAATATGTTCCCGTCCTGTTCACTGTAATTATGGTGTTAGCAGTGCCATGTAGCAAGAACATCCAGTGCGTGCATGCGTGTTTGCGCATGCGCACGTGTGTTTGTGTTTGCAGATGCGAACGTCCGTGCGCGCTGTGAGGTGACTGTTGGTCCTCCCCCAGGAAATTGCTTCATTTTATAGCCCTCATATCTGGTGCTTACAACATAAGTACAGTATGGTAAACACTGTGGTAAGCACCCATTAATACGCTGTAGCCCAGTGGATCCTAAACAGTGTTGTTGACGTGAGACAAGTCCAGGTGTGCCTTTGTTTCTCCATAACTACAGTAATTACTGTAAACTGTATACTATACTTTCAAATAGACGGTGCCTATTGCTTCTCCCCAACAATTCACAATTTAGGCATTTAGCAGACACTATTAATCCAGAGGGATTTACAGTAAGCAAGAACAACACAAGGTAATGACGCCCAATACATATAAATAGTCATCAAGGATCATAAGCAAACTTGGAGCCTAACAGTAGAACATACAATGGAACTATGAGTTTACACTAGACTCGTGCTACAATACGTTTGCAATACGCCTGTAAGGTCGTTAACCCATTCTGACCTGAGATCAGATTCATACGAGGTTTCCACTGGACACACACTGGTCTGATGAACCCATTCTGACCTGAGATCAGATTCTAAAAATGTCAGTCGTTCTTCGAATTTTTCAAAAATAGCAGACCTACAAGCTCGTATCGCGCCACTCGGTGGCGCGATATGAGCTTGTAGATCTGCTATTTTTCAATAGGTAAAGCATAACATGATGCTAACACCAAAATGGGTGCCCGGTCAGAATGGGTTAAGGAAAGAGAGGTGAATCAGGGACTTTTTGATTGATTGAATGAATACTTTATTAGTTAGAAATGTAACACATGGTACAGTAAGACATTAAGGCTGAACGGATAACACAAACTTGTATTCGACTTGTACTTCCTATGTATTCAATTCATCAACATAGCATAACAGATTTAACACAATAACAGTACTATATCAGTACTAAAATAGTAAAGTGCTAATAGTACTGTCAATAGACATCAACAAATACAAACACCATGTACAAAGGAGATACGCTAGTATGTACAAAGGAGAAACACGTGTACAAAGTAGAAACAGGAAAAACGGCAGCAGTGAATGACGCCACCTTTTCGATGTGCTTCTCAGACCCTGTGGAGGTGCTACGCAGCGGAGAAGGGGGAGGGTTGTTGTCCTGCCACGTGGAAGATGTACGTGATGACGGCTTCTGTTCCCACCGTGGACCCTGACAGCCCCAACGTCAGGAGACTGGTCCTATCGGTAAGAATGCACATGCCATGCCATGCTGGGCCCTGACAGCCCCAATGTTAGGAGACTGGTCCTATCGGTAAGAATGAACATGCCATGCTGGGCACTGACAGCCCCAACGTCAGGAGACTGGTCCTATCGGTAAGAATGCACAAGAGTATTTTGAAGTCCTTGAAAATCCTTAATGATCTCAGATATTTTATGCAAAGGCTGACGCTAACGTCATTACGCCAAAAAATTTTTTTTAATCTACAGTTGATTTAGTCGACTAAAATCTTATGATATTTAGTCGACTAAAACTAGACTAACACTAAGGTCGCCTTCACACCAGAAAGCTTCACTGTGATTAAAACGAATCCTTCTGCACATTGTCGGAAAGTGCACTTCGTTTGGCAGGTGTGAAGCCTCAATCGAATCCTAATGTGCATTAAAGAACAGCATTCTATTCCAACAAAAAACGGGGGTTTCGCTTCGCTTCCAATCACATTTGATTTCAATTCAGTACAGGTGGGAATGCAATCTGCAGCAAATAAAGGAAATTAAGCTAAACACAGTTGGAGACGGAGAAGGGATATTAATTTTATGCAGCGCACGCAAAGATGAAGACTGAAGCCCTCGTTGAAATATGAGGACAAGTACATTAATCAATTGCTTAAGGAAACACTGTAGTGTAGAGAATATACGCACAGTCTGTGCGTAAACATGGAGTGTTGTCACTGCTGTCACTGTGTGGGGAGGGAGTGGGAACTTTCTTCATGTCGATAAACTTGTAAACGGAGGTCGGATACATTTTGTGCTGCTGTCTGCGCTGTGCCTCCACATGCCCAAAAGAACAGTGCGTGCACTACACACACACATGCATGAACAATTGCACACACATGCACGCACGCACAAGCGTGTGCACACAAGAGTGAGACGTCTAGTCCCTGACACACGTTACCCTAATTTCACGTCCTAGTATTATTTTAACACCATAGATTTCACTGTGTAGTTTATGAATGGAACACATTGATGAAGTTCCCTGCTGCGTTTCCAATTGCTGCAGATGAGTGCAGTGTGAAAGAAAACCGCAGCAAATTAAATATGCAAGAATCCCAAATTCTCCTCCCATTCGCATCGAGTCTAGTATTAGGTGTGAATGCGACCTAAAATATGACTAAAACTAACTAAATTAAGTGCTATTCCAAAGACTATGACTAAACGAAAACAGAAATTTGCTGCCAAAAACAACACTGCTCTGCATCACCCTGTTTTGATGACAAAAGACTGTTGTCAGGACACGAAGGAAACAACAAAAACTTGTGACTGCGATACTGGATGTTAGATGATTAGCCTAATTCTGGCCCTCAGCCCCACACTGCATTGTCTGTCTGTGAGGTTCACCTTTCACCACAAACATTATGTTGCACCTAGGTCATAGAGCATAAATGAGTAAGTTAAGTTCCCACCCTCATGCACACACACACACACACACACACACACACACACACGCACACATGCACACATTTGCATTACTATACTTGTGAGGGCATCAACATTTTTGAACATTGGTGTTATGATTTAATTTTTTTATATTTTCAGTGCGTGGACACTGGTGTGAAACTAAGTCAGACACAGCCCCCTAAACCTGACCTCTAAGTACATAACAGGTTTGGTATTTGTAATGTGTAATTGTAGTGCGCGCCACCCTCTCCCCCCCATCAAGTTATTACACTTTAATTAATCGCAACCCTAACCACAACTTGATTAAAAAAAAAATCCTTTCTTTTTACCATAAAACAACCTCTTGTTGTGATGACTATGGGGAAATTGTCCTCACAAATATCTACAGTATATTGCAAATTCTCCTATATATTTGGGGGGGAGTGGGAACATTTGGACCTCCTCACAAGTATAGTAATACGCCGGCGCACACACTCTCTCTCATGGTGTAGTTTCCCCCCAGGCAGTGCAGGCAGGCCTGACTCCGCCAGGATGACTCGGGGTCTTTGTCCCGGCAGGACAAAGCCTCAGTCAGTTGAGATGATGTCACTGCCGCCTTTCTCATGGGAGTAAACCTTTGTCTAGCAGAACAACAACAAAAAAATCTTTGTTTAGCATTGAACCCACTCATATTAGAAAGAGTGAGGGCTGCTTCCGTTCCTTTCTGTTGTGGAGCATGTGACTTTCTGTGCTCTGCACTTTATTCTTTTCTCTCTCTCTCTCTCTCTCTCTCAACCCCTCATTCACACTCTTTATTCACTCACTCTCTCTCCCACTCTCTGTCTCTCTCTCATGCCTAATTTATACTTCGCCATATGACGGAGTTGCACACCAAAGACGGCAGATCTGCAAGCTCACAGAGTGTTTCGGAACAAGGTGCGCTGTGAGCTTGCAGATCTGCTGTCTGCGGCGTATGAGACGTTGTGCGGCGAACTCACAGCCTCTCCCCTCTCTCTCTCTCTCTCTCTCTCTCTCTCTCTCTCTCTCTCTCTCGTGTGTCTCTGTCTCTCACTCATTCTCTCCTTGCTCTCTGTGGCTCTCTTAATGAGTCATTCAGGGCCTTCTGGTATTTGGGGCTGAACTGTGGTCCACTTGTCAGTTGCCACTGAGTCTGATCCACTGAGCCCAAATAATTGAGTTTCTATAAAGGCCATGTCCATTACGTTGGTGTGGGGCTGGCTGGCCCGCCTCACGCTACGTTTGGAGGCCCCATTTAGGTCCTCCAGTAACTCTCTAACACACACACACACACACACACACACACACACACACACGTGCGCACACATGTACACAGACACACACGTCACGTGCACAGAACTCTGACCTCGCTTAAACCTAGCGAGGTTACACAGTGGTGTCCTCAGCCAGCCAGACAGAGCTGTGGTGTTACAACGCTGGTCATGGTTTTTTTGGACCACTCGCAGCTTTTGAGGGACATATAATGACATAGTGTTGGTTCATTATGTAAAGTAGGCCTTCTAGAAACCGAAAGGCTGCATGGAATTCCATCCAGGCATGTAACCATGATGCCAAAACCTCACCATAGGATGGTGTCACGATAACATGTCTGTGTTATGATAATACGATAGTCACAATATCATCTCTGTCGGGTGGAAAGGGAATGTCATTATGTCCAAAACGGTTACTTTTCAGGATTCAAATAAAAAAAAAGGCAAAAGTAGCAGACCCAACTTTTGATACGTTTGTGTGACGTTGTAGTACAGTATGATCAAATGCAATAAGACCAAAGTCACCTCAGTGAACCCTGTTCATTAACCAGGGTCTCCCATGGCTCCTTTTTACAAGAGCCGTTTCAAAATCTTTATTCTTTTTGCAATTCAGCGGAATCGTTTTTGAAGGTTTTTAAGGACACCAAGGTTGAAAGTGGTTTCAGTGTAGTGTATTATAATGCCAAATTATTTCTTGCGTGCCAATTGAAGAATGAAGAAGCGTGCACAATGAATTCTACAGTGTAACGTTCCAAGGGACTACAAACGAGGTTATCTTGTCTGCGTTTTCTCTCTCTCCCTGGCAGAAAAGGGGAGTGAAGAGGAGACTGAGGCCGTCCCGAGGGAACGGCTCCATGGGCGCGTCCCAGGAGAGAGACAGGACCCTGTCCGTCCCCACCATCGTCTATGACCACATCGACGACACCGCGGACAAGAAGGACGTGGCCTTCTTCCTGCAGGAGGAGCCCTCAGGCACGGTCGACGGTAAAACACTGACCCCCTCCTTGAACTGGTTTCTGGTAGAACACTGACCCCCTCCTTGAACTGGTTTCTGGTAGAACACTGACCCCCTCCTTGAACTGGTTTCTGGTAGAACACTGACCCCCTCCTTGAACTGGTTTCTTCTGCCTCGCTAAATAGAAATTAAGCTATGATGACTAAAACTAAGACTAAATATATAGACAACAAATATAAACTAGACTAAAATGCTAGGAGGGAGTAGTGCAGAAGAGATCCAGTAGAACTAAAAGGCAAGTCATTTTTGTGACATGTTTGTTGCGCTTGGGTGCTGATCTACAAGTCAAACTTTTAGATGGGTTTTTTCAGGCATACCATTTTCCGGTTTATGATCCGTACGGTAGCAGATGATAACTTACGTCATGTTGTAGTCAGGTTTGTTGTCATCAGCCGGGAAACCGCAAACCGGAATCAGAATGACCCAAAACAATTCCCCAATGATCAAGGGGGGTATTTTTAAAGGGATAAAATATGACTAAAACTAAAGGTAATTTTATTCAAAAGACTAAAACTGACTAAAACTAAATCTAAATTAGCTGTCAAATTTTACACTGAATGAGAAGGAGCATATAGATTCAACTTTTCACTCACCACCACTGATCACCACTGACTGATTTTATGTCATTCGGAAGCATGGCATGCAGTGAAAAGAGCAGCAGTTCCCTATGGAGACACAAAGATTCTCCTTTTTGTGTCTCCATAGGCAACCACTGCTGGCCATCAAATTATTGGCTTAGGAATGCGACAAAAGCAAAAAGATATATCCATGAATTCAGGTCTCCATGGGGTCAGTAATCGATAGAAACAATATCATTTTGAGGGTGAACTATCCCTTTAATGTTGATTTGTGCCATGGTAACCTTTAGAACAGTAGTGTGAAGGTACAGTGTGGATGGATGAATGGGTGTGTGTAGGCATCTGTGATGTTTTAGTGCACTTTGTAGTCCGCCCAGCTGTAAGACCATGTCATATGAGGGGCATTTGAAAAAGTGATTTATCACCCTAATGAAACTTGATTTGGGGGGCGGGGGGGGGGGGGTTATTTCTGGCAGTTATTCCTCCCCGTCTTCTTTATATGATTTTGTTTGATGGAATGCTTTTCAGGGGCTGGGGAATGATGTCATGCTGCCTCAAGGGGCCTTAGAAACCCATTATTTCAGTAAAAGTAACATTTGACGTGTATTTTCTTTGCGTTGGCAGGATTTGAATCGTTTGCAACGCATGAGCAAAAATATTTGCATTGCCGTGCCCTCGTGTTTTGGTACTATGGCATTTCTTATTGTGTTGACCGCTCAACCACTTAAACGTATCATTTGCAACGGCGAAATAGCACATGTACAAGCTCAGTTTGTAGATCTGTTCTTTCCGCCTAATATTTCCGCTGAATGTCTACTATGTTTGTTTGAAACTCGATGTTGGCTTATTTTGACATGCCCAGAATAGGGACGCTAAGGTCCATGTGGTTAACCCATTCTGACCTGAGATCAGATTCATACGAGGTTTCCACTGGACAACACACTGGTCTGATGAACCCATTCTGACCTGAGATCAGATTCTAAAAATGTCAGTCGTTCTTCGAATTTTTCAAAAATAGCAGACCTACAAGCTCGTATCGCGCCACTCGGTGGCGCGATATGAGCTTGTAGATCTGCTATTTTTCAATAGGTAAAGCATAACATGATACTAACACCAAAATGGGTGCCCGGTCAGAATGGGTTAATATAATCCTAAACTATTAGAAGGGAATGTCCCTGCATTTAGGAGTTTGTTTTTCCTAGGATAGTGGCCACAAGGGACAACTGTTGCCCAAAGATTGTTGTTTATAGTGGAGTCCAGCTTCTCACAATCAGTCACTACCACTGGTATGACTTCACTTATCACACGATGAGTACTTTATTTTACTTTATTGTTTGATTGATTGATTGATTGATTGATTGAAGTATTTGCAACATTCTGTGATATTCATCACTGAAAATAAGTATTGGTAAGTATTCTAGACTTAAGTCAAGTCTAATATCTTATGGGACGGACGGCATTGATAAACGAGATGCACTAAACCAATGAACTAAACCATTGAACTAAGCTTAAACAGTGCTTAAGCCAGGAGTTCTCAAAGTGAGGGCCAGAGACCCCCAGGGGTCCTTTTCTTCTAGGGGTCCCTGGCACAAAACAATTTCAGTTGGGGGTCCATAGCCAAATACATTTATATTTGGGGGGTCCTTGACTTGAAAAACAGTTCCTATACTGCTGTTATTAGGGTGCCGTTTGTACTTTTGGTTTCGTCACCATCTCTCCCCCACGTACAAACCGAGGAGGCCATTAAAAGAAATGGCAGTATTTAATGTAGCTTGGTTGTTCATTTGCACCCAGTAAACGGGGACATTTCTCATCCCTTTTTAGAGCCAAGATGGCTGCCAGGTGTTGTTCGCAAGCAAAGCACATGGAAGCTATTACAGTCCCAATGGTGATTAGAGGTCATGACTGCCAGCTCTTTGCTGTTCCTCTTGTCCAGTCCACTGGCCACAGCTAGGACACACTTACACGGGGATTAAGTAGAACAATAAGAAATAAAAATACAGAGCTGTCAAGGCCACAAGTGGAGGAATTTTCCCTTGGATTTACCAATAATGCTGCAGACGTTGCCAAGACTCTCTTGTTTTTCCTTTATGTTGTTATCAGATTGGAAAGCATGCATCTCTGATGCCAAAAAGAGGCTGTTTGTTTTGGATGGCTTCATATCCAAGGGATTAGGCTACTATAAATATAATCTTAAAGCCAGTGAGTGTTGCAAAGTCTCATAACGTTACAAATATTGACAGTGAGTGGTGGAAGGATTACTCTAGTTCTTTTTTCTAGTTTTTTTTTTTTTAACGTTGAAATACTTTGTTACAACTAAAAGGCCTAGATACTAAATTTTACTTGATTAAAAGTACAAAAGTACAAAATATACACTAGCAAAGTAAAAGTAGACATTATGAATGGTCCAGAATTCATAAATAATAATAATTGTAGTGGAGTAAAGAACAATATTTGAGTAGAAGTATAACGTATTGAAAAATAATCAAGTAAAAATAAAAACTTCTCAAACTGTTAATTGACACAAACAAGTTTAGAGGTTTCTGGCCGAGAGCAACGAAGTGTACTAAAAAGGGTCACTTCACCCCTTTTGCAACCAGATCTTATTTTAATGATGTTTGGGAGACAAGAAACACTTTCATGTGGTTTTTATGGGGGTAATATGTGTTTTTAGATATCTTAGTATTTCAGAGTGTCATGGACACTGGGCTCAGTTACTTCCTGGACTACATGTTGTCTCAGTAAGACAGCCCTCCCCCTATCCACAAGGAGGAGCATTGCACCAAAGCATTATGGGAATTGTACAGTAGTGCAGGAAGGAAGTGAGCCCAGTGTCCATGACATCATTGACACTTTGAAAGACTAAAATATCTAAAAACACGTATTACCCACATAAAATCACCAGGAAAGTGTTTCTTGTCTCCCAAACATCATTCAAATAAGATGTTGTTGCAAAAGGGGTGAAGTGACCCTTTAGTCTATTTTCCACAATAAGTCAACACTGATTGAATTGGATTGGTTAAAATTTACAGCTTAGCTGTTTGGCGAGTGGGATGGGGCAGGGTCAGGGGGAGGGGAGTCAGGGGGGGGGGGGGGGGGGTGATTTGACTTCCCGTGTTGCCACCAAATGAATCCTCCTGGGCCCCGACGTTAATAAATGCACTTTATGTGCTTTTTCCTGTCAAAGCGCGCAATCATAAAAGCAGTGGAAGCAACATAAAGCTGACATCAATGCACAGCGTCGCCAGCCAAGCGAGCTGTTATGAGGGGAAAAGTTATCTCGTTTGGTGCGTAATTGGATCAATGGGAGTCAGATAATGAACGAGAACACATGTCCTCCTGGCCTTTGATGGCACTGAGGAGAAACCAACGCGTATATCACTCCACTGTGTGTGTGTGTGTGTGTGTGTGTGTGTGTGTGTGTGTGTGTGTGTGTGTGTGTGTGTGTGTGTGTGTGTGTGTGTGTGTGTGTGTGTGTGTGTGTGTGTGTGTGTGTGTGTGTGTGTGTGTGTGTGTGTGTGTGTGTGTGTGTGTGTGTGTGTGTGTGTGTGTGTGTGTGTGTGTGTGTGTGTGTGTGCGTGCGTGCGTGCGTGCGTGTGTGTAGTTCTTTGCAGTCAGACTTATTTTTTTATCTGTACTTTGGTCATTTTACACCCAGTGCTTCTCAAACCAGTGGTTCTCAAACTCATAACACATCTGCAACCCACTGTGAGCGTGTAATCTAGATCAGCACACGAGGAAGTATAAATCAGGCCATGATTCATTTTAGTCGACTATAGATTTTTTTTTGTCCACTAAAATCGCATTATTTAGTGAACTAAAACTAGACCAAAACATTTCAGATGAGTAAAATATTTCTTGAAATGAAATGGAATTTTATTCAAGAGATTTATGTCCAAAACATAATAAGACTTTGCCGTCAAAAATGTGTACTGATACACAATCAATGGAATGAGGACCTGCCTCGTGCCATGGAAAAGGGGGATGTTTTTTTTTTTAGACAGTCATAAAGCCATGTGAAGCAGCAGCAGCCACAGGCAGCGGTCTCCTGTCACTAATGATAATGTTTAGAGTTGTGAAAGCATGGTACCGTATGTTCCCCTGGCCGCTACAGACCCAAAACCATAAAAGTAGACATCTGTAATGTCAACTGTCTGCACCAGACCAGCACCGGGACTATTATTTTCTATGGGCCGCGCCACATGAACCGTTCACCATGCTCAGACTGGCTGCACGCACGCACGCACACACGCATGCACGCATGCATGCAGACGCACACAAACACAAACACACACAGTTCTGTTTTACTACTATGACTGAGTCGAAGATCGGGCCTTTATTATTAGCATTATACCTAACAAGGCTTTACCTTAAAAGGTCTCATTCTACAGACCTGTTCAATCATTCAAGGCAGGTCAACAGATAAGGGACAACGTCAAATATTTACGTACAGTACTACAGCAGGGGTCTTCAATGTTTTTTCAGACCAAGGACCCCTTAGCTGAGAGAGAGAGAGAGAGAGATGAAGCACTACGTATCCTATATATATTACGATATGCGAATATTGTCACTATAACTCAGAGTGACAAACCCGATACGCCCATATATAGGCAGGACCATGGCCACATCACTCTGACTCAGGCGTAACTATAAACAAACCTGATATGGTTGTCCAGAACCGCGATAATATGTCCATATATTGACATACAGTATGTGGCTCTCCACTTCCAGAAGCGCCATGGGCATACACTGATGACATCAGGGATCTCCATTCCTATGGGCATAAAAGGGACACGGATAGAAAGACAGATTCAGAGATCTCCATATATGGGCACAAAAGAGACACAGACAGATGGGTACAACAGGAACCGTCTACTGACTTAGGCTTCATCCACACCTACATAAACGTAGTGTTTTAGTTTTAGTTTTAGTTTTAGTTTTTTTTACATTGTCCACACGGGAACACACAGGCGGAGTTTAAAAAAAATACACTGTGGCAGGGGTTTTCCAAAAGATGCGTTTATATGGACCAAAAACACGTTTGTGTGTGGGCGACCACCCCAAAACGCATATAAAAACCTACGTTTATCCGTTTACCCGGATACGTGTGGACAAGGCCATAGTCTTGCACGGCCAGACTGTTCCCTCTTGCAAATTTTCAAATGCTTCCGTCGTACAGTCTGGAGAACGGAAGCTCTTTCCATGAGTAAGCGATAAAGCGGATGTGACGCATCCCCTCACTTGGTGCAGCGGCAAAAACATGTCCTAACTCGAAGCAAAACAGTGTGTCGATTTTTGAAGCTACTGTAAGATGGCTAGTTCGTTTTCTGCTTTATCTCTTCTTTCACTAGTTTTGTCGGTTTGAATCCCCATGATACTTTTCTGTGTTAAACTATCTGCGCACAAATAACATGAATCTCCCTCTCGTATGACTCTATGCTCCCGTCTCGGTTGTGTTTCCAACGGAAATGGAAGTTCGTTGGTCGAATATCTTTTGGGTCTGAGCAGCAGAGACGGCTTCCGTTACTCTGCTCTTAGGAGCTGTAGTTCCACACTATATAGCATTCGTAGTTCTCTGTCTACGCGAGACTGCCCCACATAATCCAGTCTAAACAATATACTGTCAAAATAAATCTGTACATTGTTACAGTAGGTCAACAAATGCATCTGTCTACATAACATGCTATTCTTAATTAATCTAAAATAGAGTCAGAGTCTTCAGATTACTGCCTAAAATTGGGAATTTATTTGGAGGATGAGCCCCCTGAGATGCATCATCTCATTTTCGAGGCGTTCCACAGGCACAAAACATAGACGAGACAATAAAACATGTCGACAAACTTAACATCTATGTATGAGAATGCCAAATAATAACACATCATGTGGTTTTTTCCCCCCTATACATTATTTTAATTTCCAGCTATAAATGTAACCGTTACCCTGTCTCTATATATCAGACTGCAGAAACCTGATAGGCCTACAGTATGTTCCCATATGTATATGTATGTGCCTCTTGAGAATGAGAATCACATGCTTGAAATCCAGCTCCGAAAGCATCAACCGCCGTAGTCTTGAGTGTTGCATAATAAGTCCCTCCTGAAAATAGAAGCTAGCATTAGACATGTTTTTGTCTGGTTCACTTCCAAGCTAAGATACGTATCTGTCTCTATAGATCAGTGCTTCTAAATATTTACATGCAAAAGACCCCCAAATTACAGTAACATATACTATAGTGATTAGGCTGATTGTGATACTATGTAGGTTAACTGATGTTATAGTTAAAATTGTGTTAAATATCTCGGTAACACTGAAATAATGATAATGCTTAACTAATACATTAGTTAATCATTAGTTAATCATTATTTCATGAACCTTATCTGCAAGTGTTACCAATATCGGTATATTCTGATATCATCATTGTTCAGTAACGGGCATCTCCCTGTTTCTCCACCTCTTTATTAAACAAGAAATGCATTTTCTGTAACCAATCAGGAGAGAGAACTTTGCACAGAATACAGATTAAACAAGTGTAATTAGAAGTGATGACACAGAGAAAAATGAGCAGACCAAATTGGAACTGGAACACTAAGCTGATAAATGGGCAACCCACAGTATGTTCTGTACAAGAGCTGGAGAGCAATGAATGCTATCAGAATATGGTGCTTTAAAATTTGAACAAAAAAAGGTTTTGTTTTCACTTACCATACTGTATCTTTTGTTTTTCAAAATGTTTCAAAGATTTGTTTTATTTATGATGTATATTAACACATTTTGAGAACCACAAAAGCCATAGATGTTCAAGTTCACTTTGCTTCCTTAAATTAAACTAAAACTTTAATTAAATCTGGCCCAAATTTGGTCTGCACAGTCACACCACGTACTGTATGTATGCCATTGTTACCTAACCAACCTCAATGAGATCACACTGGAGAAAATGTGGAAATATAAGCCACCCTGTTGTCTATTTACCAGGCCGTAGCTGATTGGGTAGCGTGGCTGTCTGCTAATCAGAAGGTCACCGCATTGACCTCCCAGTCCGGCCCATGTCTAAATGCCCAAGCAAGACACTTAACCCCATAACAGCAACCCCACATGCACTTAACCCCATTCAAGCTCAAGCTTGTGAACTTGTAGCTCTGCTTTTCTCGTCACATGCATCAGGCTTTACAGCGATTGTAATTTCCTGTCACTTTAAATATTTTAAAGAAGGTGCATAGGACAAACATGAAGGTTCAAATGAGAATGAGAATATCACATATTATGAAAGAGCACACTGTCTGGATATTTGATATCAGAGATACCTTTCTGTCACTTTAAATTGTCCCAACATTGTAACAACCATCTCTGACTGGTTTTTCTTTTCCCCCACAGGTCTCACCAGAATATTCAACAGAGCAGGTACGTTCATCACTTGCCTTTTTTATGTCATCTTCTATTTATGATGTCTCCTATTATAATATGTCGACATTTCCTCAATGCCTACAGGGTTATAGCAATTTAAATTTCTGGTCCTGAAACTTAAATGCGATGGGCTGTGAGCTACTCCAATTAATTACATAATACAATACAATAAATGTACAGCGGATTATCATGTACGCTGTTTACAGTGAGAGGTTTACAGTTAGCCGTGGAAACTAACTGAGGCTAAAAAAATAAATGGTAAATAAATATTTTAAAATTAAGTTTTCATCAAATCTCGTGTTTCTCGCGGATGGCCCAGGTGACCTTTCCACACGAGAGATCTGGAGGATAGCATGGATTGGGTTAAAGTGAACATTTTAAACTCAAATCGTTGCTTCAGGAGTTCCCTGGACCCTGGCACTAAATAACCTTGAGATTCTGCACATAACGTATACAGTACATTTCTGGGTCCTTGGCACAAAACAGTTGAACATGACTCGGGGGAATGAATGGGGTTATGTGGGATGATGTCAGCAGCATTAGGACAGTCATGGCATCTCTCTTACACTCTCATGTTCCAACTACGTAGGACAGGAACTTAAATTAGACCTTAAAAAAGAACCAGGCCACATTTATAATATAAGGCCCTGGGTTTAAAAAAAGGGGGAAGCCGACAAAATGTCTGAAAGGTGACATAAGGGAAGTTTCTCATGCTGTCTCTCTTGCTTCTGCCAGTTGCACTCTCCTCCTTTTCCCTTCTATTAAGCTCTACTCCTGTGTTAATCATTAACCAGTCTGTCTTTATAATGTGGCCCAGACAGAATTTTAATTAGACTGGGCTGGCTTGGCCGGGTCTTTGTCCCCGCGACCGGACCATGAGTGAGAGCCAAAAGCACAGAGACTCAGAGACATTATTGTGCCCGCTCTGTCCTGTCCTGGCCTCCCCGTTTGTCTTTTTTTCTGGCTGTCCTGCCAACGGCAGGCAGGGGTTGAGGAGCGGGCGGGCTGGCTGGCTGACCGAGCTGGGAATGGACGGACGTACGGAGGGAGGGCTGTGGCACCGTGGGGACCTGGACTGTGATACTGGGGATGGGGGGATAATCTCTCAATTAATTGACCATAGTCATACTGCAGGCATTTTACTCTTATATCATAAATTCCCCCTGAACAGTGTAATGTACACAGTGTACAGTAAGAGCAAAATGGCTGCCGTGTGAATACCGTTGCTGTCAGACAGAACGGTGTCCTCTTCGTTCTAATGGATGCAGAAACCTCTTATGTCCATTATATTTAAACGTTTTGTGTCATTTAATGTCTCACTTGATCGGTAAAGCGATTCCTTTTAGAGCTTGTAGATCTGCTACTTTTGCTATTTGAGTGGTGCCTAACCGCTCCATTACGTAGCTATGTATGCATGTCTTGTCTGTGTCTGTATGTCTGAGCATGGAGAGCTGCAACACAATACAATACTGCTAGATGGCACTGTTAGCAGTGTCACAAACACACACATAACTCCCATAGTCCATATGGATTTGTATGCTCTTTGAGTTACAGACCTGTAAGGTCCCCCCCCCCCCCCCCGGAACCCCCTCAAGGACCTCTGGCCGGTTCCAGGCCCCACATTGATCCTTTATCACTCTCGCTCTCTCTGCATCCTCTTTCTCACAGTCTCTCTCTCTCTTTTCCCCCCTCTCCATCCCTCTATCTCTCTCTCTATCTGGCTCTCTGGTTCTGTCCCGTATACTGTACGGAACGTACCCTGCTTGTTTTGCTACCCGGGGACGGCTCCCCCTCTGCATGTAACCCAACCAAGCCCATTTCCATCGATGGCGCCGATAGCTCTGCTGCTGTTTGTGTAGCCGATAACACCACAGTTCCAACCCGTTGTGAGGTTGTTCCATCAGGCTTTACTCAACCAGGTGGCTCTCTCTCTCTCTCTTTCTCCATCTCTCTATACTGCCGTTCACTCTTTCTCTCCCCATACCTACCTACCTCTCTCTCTCTCTCTCTCTCTCTCTCTCTCTCTCTCCCCTTCTCTTTCCCTCATTCTCCTCATCTTGTTCTCTCTCGTCTCTCCCTCTATCTCTCCATCTCCCTCTCCGGGGATGGGGGAACGGGGGACTGGGGGGCAATGTTAAACAAACTCCTGGGTTGATAGCATACTTAGAGAGATTGAATGAAGTGGTAACCGGTCGTTGTGTTCTTGGAAGCACATTCTGGGCCGTCCATTCTTCATCACAATGGAGGCCGGGCCGCGGGGCCGGTCTGCGTTGGGAGGGGAGACTCGTCAACGTGAGGCTGACAGCCTGACTGCAGGTCAAGAACCCTCGCTGCACATGTTGTTCTAGCGCTGTTGTTTTTAACTCCGCACAACAGCAGTCAAGCCGGCTGCTAGGCTAGCCACAGTGTGCACCGCTCATTCAACCACTTCAATACTATAGCACAGTGCTGCTCACACCTTTTTCATGTCAAGGACCACGTTACAAATAGTTTGTGCCGGGGACCTCCAGGAGCAAAGGTTTGAGTTAAAAAGGTTCTCTTATATTATATATATACACTCCTCAAACCTCCTCAAACCTTTTTCCATGTTTGTGCCGTGCACCTCCAGAAGCAAAGTTTAGAACAAAAAAGGTTTGCGTAAAAAATAAATCGACCATTTTTTGTGGATTGAATCTACCCATTGACTTAAATAGGAAAATGCGAAGACTCACGTTAAAAAAAGAATTCTCTCCGAAACAAATACATTTACAACACTTTACGGGAAAAACATAAATAAGCGTTTCACAGCAACAATTTGTTGGTATGCATTAATTAGAATAAAGACGACACTGAATCTTCAATTCATATCAAAATGTGTCTCTGTGTGTATTTCTATTCCTTCTTCTGCTCTCTTTTCTGATGATACCTTTGTTTTGAATAACCTTCAGGCCGACCGCCACCTTCTCACTCACGCTCAGCTTTCAATATAAGATGGCCTTCTTCTCCAGGTATCTTCATCTTTACTCTGAACTCTTTGTATAACTTTGTCTTTGTCTTTCACTGTGTCTCTGTCATTCTCAAGCACCTTTCAGCTCAAGGCCCAAAAGAGATTTTGTAATTTTTGCTATTTGTGATTTATTTATTAAAAAAATTAGTTTTGCTTTTTCTTTTTTGTAGCAAAATACAATGTCATCAACAAATACAAACACTATATGTACAAACGAGATGGTAAATTATGGGGTTGCAGTGGCTCAGGAGGTAGAGCGGCCGCCCTTGGAATCCGAAAGTTCCAGGTTCGATTCCCGGCTCCTCCTGACTAAGTGTCCTTGAGCAAGACACTGAACCCCTAACTGCTCCTGATGAGCAGGTTGTGCCTTGCATGGTTTCCTCCATGTGTGAATGGGTGAAGTACATTTAATGTAAAGCACTTTGGATAAAAGCGCTATATAAATGCAGTCCATTCATATAAATGCAGTCCAAAATTACAATTACCGGTACCTCCCTTTGTGGTCTCCTGTTAGATGTTTTTCAGGCCTATTTTGAAAGAAACACAGTGTTATACATCCTTTAATATAATTGATGTTGAAAAGTCGTTCTAAATTTGGTTGGTACCAGGTCATGGTTGTTCACTCTAGTGTTGTTGGCTGTGGGGTGTCACTCACTTTGGAGAATGAAATAAAATGTTGGACCCATAAAAACAGGCCAGCTGCAACCAAAAATGTTTAAGGAAACACTGGCTTCACACACTGGACTTCATTTCCCCCCCCCCCCCCAATTGTTCTCAACTGAGATGAAAATGACCCCCCACCTCCTCTCCTTTCCTCCTCTCCCCTGCAGTGAGGCGAAGTGTGGACCAATCGTCCATCACCACCTCCATCGACATCTCCAGGGCCAACAGCATAACGGAGGAGATGTTGGACTACGTGTGCGAGGACATCCCCATGCCCGTGTTGAGGGAGCCGGTTCAGTAAGTCCCCAAGACCATCTCCTTCCTCCTCATCCTGGCCCTCCTTTTTTACTATCTTCGCTGTTGGGTGGAAACCTTGTATGGATTATTTTTTATAAAAAGGCATTCAAAATGCCCGTGTTCTGATGGATCCGATGTAGTTTATTATTTAGTCACAAACTCTTAATACTTTTCATTGGTTCAATTTCATTATAAAATACACAGAAATTCTGAACCACTTTCACTTTCAGAATATTCCAGAATTAGCAAAAACAACTGATATATATTTTTGCTACTTTTTACTCAACACAGACAAAGTGAAGCGTTCATAAGAAAACATGAAAAGGTTGAACTACGGAGATACAAGGTTTCTTCCCCGACAGCGACACATACCTCACGGGGGTCCGCAGTACCTCCAAGCCTCCTTTAGTTAAGACCCCCGAGAGCCCTCCTTGTAGGGTCGCTCTCTAAATGAAGCCGTTTTTGTTGAGCTCACTCGAGGGTTAAAAAGGCTCTGGAGGGCCATGCTCTTAACCAGGTACAGAGAGTGTATGAAGGGGATTATCCCTTTAGTCCTTCAGGAAATGTCCAAAGAAAAGCCCCTCTCAGCGGGTTTGGGACGTGTAGGTTGCACCGGACGGCTTGTCATGGCTAACATGTCGTCAGAGGATTGAGTGAATGGATGTGTGTCTTGGGTTTTTCCCCGCCGTGGGAATGACCGGTGTATTAAGGCTTGGCAATATGGTGATATTATATTGATTAGACAAAATATTATCTGGGATCATAATTTTGTGTCGTCTTGTTGTCTTTAATAACATTAATACTATATTATAACTATTATAATTTCAAAGATAAAACAAGGGCGCAATTATAAAAGCTAGGGCTAGAAACAATTCATGACATGGCCTAGCCTTGTGTCAGTGTGTATGAGTAGTGCTGCTATGTTGACCTAATTCTGATGAAGCGATGAGGAGACCCACGAATTTGAATGAATCAGAAATATCACTATCGAATATGAAAATGTATTTAGTCTGTTGCTATCTTCAGCCTTTAACAGAGCCACACATCTGTGTGTGTGTGTGTGTGTGTGTGTGTGTGTGTGTGTGTGTGTGTGTGTGTGTGTGTGTGTGTGTGTGTGTGTGTGTGTGTGTGTGTGTGTGTGTGTGTGTGTGTGTGTGTGTGTGTGTGTGTGTGTGTGTGTGTGTGTGTGTGTGTGTGTGTGTGTGTGTGTGTGTGTGCGCGTGCGTGCGTCTCCACACATTCACAGTGTTTGACCAACTTGATGCCTGGTATCACGATCACAAGACTGTGTTTACATTGGGGCTGCGTTGGCAGGACTTTGTACCGTCGGCGGTTGTGTGTGGTTGTTTGTCCAGGCCGTGCAAGCCAGAGATTGTGAAAGAGCTTTACCTTCCCTGCGCGGGAAAAAGACCCGCTGCACAGCTTTTTATTACATCACCGTTAAGCCTTTAATTCATGCTCCGGCGCACCGCGGTATCGCCTGCCGCCAAGCGTGGCAGCGGATCTACAAGCAGACAGACAGCGCGCCGTGACTTGTGGACGCGACACGCCGCCAGCTTGTAGATCTGCTATTCTCTGTTACGTGACGGGGCATAAATTAGGCTTCAGGGGCCAATATAATTGAGCGTTCACATGATACAGCGGTCCTGCTAGACACCAAACGTTAACATGTTTTTAATAGATTGTGGGGCTTTGATACGGCTTAGGTGCTGACACAGTGGTTTTATTATGTAGTTTGGGTCGTGTGTGTGTGTGTGTGTGTGTGTGTGTGCGCGTGTGTGTTACCTTCTAGAATAACGCATGCAGTCACTGCTGAAATGTGTAGCAGGCTGTTTCTGCCCTCCTGCGTTGCACTGCCTCAGTGCCTCATGCAGGCAACAGGTCATGTACTGTATGTAGTACTGTAGGTCGCTATCCCATCACCGATGGTATATTTGCCTCGTTGAGCGTCATCGGCATATCAGGAAATAAGCAGCTGTTTATGTTTAGGAAACCCAATATGGCTTATTACAAGCTTCTCACCACAAAGTTGCAGATTCACTTCAGAACAGGCATTTTTCATAAGGAATATTTATTTGATCCCCTGGCACGAAAAAGGGGGAGTAAATGCAGCCAAAAAAGACATTGTTACTGGCCCAGAACTTCCATTATGGAAACATCCCTAGTGTGCAGAGATGAGTTGTGTAATTATGTTGGCCTGTGATATGCAGGCACCTGGCGGTACACAGTGTTCCTATGACTTCCATGTACTGTATGTTATGTGCTACATATAGCATCATTCTTTGTGTTCATAAAAGGTGTAAGCGTGTGTCCCACTCCTGATGGGAGACATAAACATGCATGATGAACCTATAGGCCTGTCACAACTATCATTGTCTGATCTAGAAGTACAGTGTGTTTGAGATAATTGCAATTATTTTGCGTAGTCATCATAATCATTTCCATGTTATTGGTCACGCCTCATGGCATTACGCCTCCATATGGTCATGCCTCGTGACGTCTCGCCTCCATATATGGTCAGGCCTCGTGACGTCGCGCCTCCATATATGGTCAGGCCTCGTGACGTCGCGCCTCCATATATGGTCAGGCCTCGTGACGTCGGGCCTCCATAAGGTGGTGCATGGCCGTTCTTAGTTGGTGGAGTGATGTGTCACAAAGACACAATTAAAACGCAATAATCTGTATAACAATTAATGGTCAACTTGGTTTTGTAATCATGACTGCCCCAGATGAACCCATATTTCCATCAGCAGGAAGTGTGTGTGTGTGTGTGTGTGTGTGTGTGTGCGTGTGTGTGTGTGTGTGTGTGTGTGTGTGTGTGTGCACCGTGTGTCTCGCAACTCCTGTTTATACTCAATTATATCACTGGAGGTGTTTAATTTTCCTAACTGCATTACTAGTCATCTGTGGGCGGGTTGAGGTCAATTGGAATTGATTTAATCTGCAATCTGTTCTGTCTGGAGGGCCGCACAGTCGGGTAGAAACCTCCTTTGTGTGTTTTCTGTAAATTAACGACCTACAGTACTTGATCACACTACAGTGTCACAGTAAAGCATCAAAAGTAGCAGATCTGCAAGCTCGAATTGGGGCACAAAGCGACACTTTCTGAGCTTGTAGGTCTGCTACTTTAGCTGTTTCTTCCCCCCCCCCCCCACCCAACAGACAATAATATGACCTTGAGTGTAAAGTTACTTTGTTTGGAATCTGAGAACCCATCGTCAAAAAACGTTGACGTTAGTCAACAGTCCGTCTTGAGAGACTACTTTGTGTGTGATGTGATAGGGTTTGTGTGACTCTGGAGAATTTAGGCATTTAGCAGACTCTCCTAATCCAGAGCCATTTGCAGTAAGCAAGAACAAATGGTAATACTGTACAACTGTAGTACTGTATCAACTATATAGAAATAGTCATCAAGTCATTAAATGTACTTTAACTACACTCGGATGAAAATATGAGTAGCTTTATAATATTGACCATTTGCATTCCTTGCATGATTGTACAATGTGTATTCATCTACAGTACATTCATAACCTCTCATTCATCCATGAAATCCCCCCCCCCCCAACTTACTTTTATACAAAGGTGCTCAGAATAACTTCTTTCAACTGCATCTCCACACTGTCATAATTGGACAAAAAACACTTAGGAATGATGAAAAGCTCTCGACCGCACATTTCTTACTTGATATAGGACACTTTGGTAAGGTAGCCTGCCATTAGCCGTGCTCCAGTGCATCCGCTACGGCTGTCTCTCTCTAACACGGTGCCAAAGACAATGTTAACAGAGAATATATCGCTGTCTGGTGTAATTTACTGACTGAGCTTTATATACTTTCACTACTCACTGAAGTGGAGATGTTTTTCATGTGATGAAAAAGTGCAATAGCCTCGCCATTTATTTTTAATTATTTTTTTTACTTTTTGCAGAACAGGGAACCATTGGCACCACATTGGTCCTTCATCACTTGTGGAAAAATAATAATAACAATCTTTAACCTTTTCTCAGTGAGTGCCCCCACTGCCACCCTTAGATCTCCATATGGAGCTGACCTGTACTGACATTCCATATGTTGATCTGACCTCATCAAACCCTGTACCCAGCAGTCTTCCGTCACCCACGCGACCTTGCCCTATAGGGCGAGGTCGATTCTTGCCTTCAGGGTGTCTTACTGGTAATGGCTATACATACATAATGTAAGGTTATTTAGCCAGAGATCCTAGGATGTAGCCCTGGATCTTCTTCCTCTCAGTCTGGATTTCTACAGCTCTCCTTTCTCCTTTTCCCTCCTTTTCCTTCATCTCCTCTCTCTATTGGCTGGTTCGCTGGTCAGCAGAGACCACGGAAACACTTTGTGAACCGTGGCATGACTGGCATCCCATAATAGGCATGACCAAGTTGCACTACCTAAACCCCTGCCATAAATCATCTTATAATTTGATAGAGCTGCCACTCCTGGAAACTGTGATTCACTTTAGCCTGACTATATACTGCCAGTGTCTTCTATAGTCATTATGTCTGTGTGTGTGTGTGTGTGTGTGTGTGTGTGTGTGTGTGTGTGTGTGTGTGTGTGTGTTGCGCTCGCTCTCGCGCACACACATGTTCTTTTTTAGCCTGTGGCTTTCATAGTGTCCTATTAAATGAATATGGCTTACAGTAGATTTATTGCGACGCAAATAAAAAGTGTGCCAGTCATGGCTGGTGCTTTGCTTACAAGAGGGAAAGCTGTGTTGGTTCCTTTACTATCAGTATTCTATCTAGAGCAGTAGTTCTTAATGTTTAAAAGAAAACATATATTTTCAAAATTACTAAACTCGCAGCGTGGCACAAAGTGACATGATAAGACACACTAAGACTTGGCCAGGTGCACGTCTCCAGAAATCTAATAATGAAGACAAGAGATTGATGCCAGAGCTCATGTAAGTGTCTCTCAGACACTCTATGCCTTCAATCAGCTGATGATTAGCGTAGAGTGCAGGAGTTTTTCTTTTCCTGGGAAATTGTCTTCACAATTCCTGTCTCACATGTCAGGTCGACTCAGGACCTCAAAAGTAAAGTTTAAACGCACGTACACACACACACACACACACACACACACACACAGGGCTGTGTAGTAGAGAGACAGGAAATGAAGCGGGTGGACGGGGAGAGAAGAACGCCGTGCAAAACAAGGCAGCCACCATCAGAACCAAAGGGGGGATGTTGCCATTACAGTATGTGCTCTAATCTAATGCGCCATCCGCTCAACTACCCCCACCACCACCACCACCACCACATACTCCAAAGGCAATCAACATATAAGAATATAAGCATTATGCTCTATACACTGTATTTTTGGAAACCTTGCTCTAGATCAGTTGTTGTCAAACCGATGTTCCCACCAGACAGCAGATGGCACTATTATTTTACGGTAATGCTAGAATATAATCTAGAGTCCATCCTCCTGTGGGTTTGTTGGTTGGTTGGTTCCAGTATAGAAGTATAAACTCGTGGAAAAACATAAGGTAGATTGTGTGTCCACTTATCAGTGACCATCTCTCATACTGTACACAGGCAATCACAGCATGTTTACAGCAGTGATTCCCAACTTTTCAATATCACGTTTCTCCCAGTTTGATGATGCATTATGTCATATTTTCCATTACATAAGTGGTGTAAGGCAGTGTTGTTGTGATGTTTAGCAGCCGCAGCAGTAGATTGGGGACATCACATGATTGGGGACACTCCCATAACAGCTGGTTTGTTTTGGTCTCTGGCGTCACGCTACAGAGAGGGACAGCACTGTCATTTAGCATGTTATCCTTCTGGAGTCACGGCTGCTGCCCTGAGGCACGCACGCATACACGGAAGCATGCACGCATGCACACAGATACACACGCACGCACGAACGCACGCACACACTACATCCACTGTTGTGGTGCATGCAGTTCACAAGTGACTTAGCTTGGTATACAGAGTGTAGGGTTTTTCACACAGTCAGGACTGTGATCTAATCTCCATCTGAAATGAGACGTTTTCATTTTAGATATGAATCTCTATTTACTTTACATTTGTTTTCATTCACACAGAACTCTTCCTACAGAGCTATGGTTTTTTTTTCAGTCGTCTGTTCTGGGAGTTTTTCTCTGTACACGCGAGGGGAGCAAGGGGAAATGCCTCCCCTCGCTCCAGGGGGCTGTTGTCACGCTCGCTGTTTCGCTCATGTTGAAACAGCATGCATCTCTGCTCCCTGCCACTCACCTTGATTTGCGCACCTACACTCCCCTCAGATCCACTGCGTGTCCGAAGCACGCAGCAAAAGCGTAACATGTGTCTTGGTGTCTGTCCGTGCACCTGGGCTTGCTCAAATATGTGTGCACAACCCTGACCCGAGCGGAGTACGGCCCTCGCTCCGAACCCGCTCTCACCCATTTTAAAAACAGCTCCACGCTCAATTCAAAATCGGCCCGCGCCACTCCTGCTTCCAGTCCGTATCCTCTGCCCTGAATTAGCAAAGCTCTTGCAGACCTATAAGAACAACATGTGTGTCAGAGAAGACAAGCTGTCTTCGCATGCAAATGAAAAAGTTTTTAATGAGAATCACAACGCTTGAATCCGGAGATCAGGTTTATCAAATATAGCCTGATGAAGGGTTATATCATAGGTCCGGAGCTTATAGTTGATAACCTCTGATGAAGATCTCCGGACCGAAACATTGTGATTCCCATTAAAGCGTTTCATTTGCATGTGAAAGACAAGACAGTCTGTGCATCCACAAACAGATTTTAACCATATTAACCCTGGAGTCTCTATTTTTAGGCACATCTGTATAGGCCTTGTGAGTGTCTGGCCGGGGAATGGGAGGTCGGGGTTCAAGCTACCAGCAGGGTCATATAACGTTAACGACAACAATGGGACCCAGTGCCTCCCTGCTCGGCACTATAGCGTCATGTCCAGGGATGTACTTGTACATCAAACCACCTCACGCTACACTATAGCGTCACGTCCAGGGGATGTACTTGTACATCAAACCACCTCACGCTACAGAAGCAGGAGATAGGCAGTGAAAAGAAAAGTAGCGAAAATAGCAGATCTGCATGCTCACAATGTAAAAGGTTAGCTATTTTCTCTATTCACTGTATATTATTTTGTACACGTGTGTAAATAAAGTAGTGATGAAAATACCTCAATTTCAAGCTTGTATAGATCAGCCTATATTCGCAATTTAAAAGAAAAACAAACTTTTGCCTATAATGACGTACACAGAATATTGAAAGTGTTCACGTTAACTACTCTGGATGTTCCTCTGTGTGTGTGTGTGTGTGTGTGTGTGTGTGTGTGTGTGTGTGCGTGCGTGAGAGCGAGATCCAGCTGCTGTGACATCACAGGGCTTGTGAAGAGGAAGTGTCAGAGGGCAGCGCCCGCACGCTATCCTCTCACCCTCTCTGTGGCATGCTGTGTGTGTGTGTGTGTGTGTGTGTGTGTGTGTGTGTGTGTGTGTGTAAAGTTAACTAAGTACACATCATTGCTGTCAGGCAGAAACCTTTTATCTCCATATTTTAACTTTTTGTGTTTTTTGTAAATTAATGCCTACTTGATTATACTTTAGCGTCATACAGTACAAAAGTAGCAGACCTACAAGCTTCTAGATCTGCTACTTGTTCTGTTTTTGACTTTGAATTCTGAAAAGCAACAGCTCTGGACATACTGTACTGTAATGAGCAGTTTCCACCCGACAGAGACTATATATATTATTTATTTATTCACACTAGAATTAAATGAAAGAATATCTTTATCTGAATCTAATCTAAACTAATCCTTGGAGCATAGGTCTCCACATAGGGCCACACCTTTTAACTTTAGATGTCAATCTTAGCAAACCACAATAGATTATATGGACATAAATTACACAGATCCGTCATGATGACATGACTATAAAGATCGTGTTCGAACTAATTTGCATGACACTAAAATGTGTTTCACTTAAGTCAGCCTCCTGGTGGCGCTATAAAAGGCTAATTTGAAAAATACAGTTTTTCTGCCTCAAGGGAATGTGCACACTGCATACAAACGTTTACGCAGATCGGGGCAGTTATAGGTAAAGCTCCACCATGATTTGAAAAAGTGACACACACGGACGAAGAGCAAAACATACTCTCCCCATTCGGCCTGGTGGAGAGTCGCGAGACATGGCCAAAACATTTTCAGGGGTTTCCCAGCCAAAAACGTTGAGAAGCCCTGTTCTAACAGATCTATGATGCATAGATCCATACTATTCATGTGTTATGTGTACTGTAGTTATGTACATATAACACATTGTGTGTTCTCAAGGGGTTACTCCTAATACAGACATTTCAGACTAATGTGCTCATCATGATCAAATGGTAAAACATTCTACTCTGTATGTCTCATAGGAGGGCTGTTGTCACCCGCCTACCAGTGACATCCTTGTTATGCAGTCTTCAAACAAGACTTCATATTTTTTATTTAGATTCGTATTAACGCCAGAACAATGGCTTCCATTATAGCATGCTAACTTTCCAGGAAAGCCTTCAGCTTAGCTTGGATTTCCCGTCGATGATGTCACTAGTAGGCGGGTTTCTGAACTGTCCACAGTCCTCCTCTGAGACACCGTTGGTAAGTAAGTAAGCCTTGCCAAGCCATGTGGCACAAAGGGGCAGGAGCCCATCTCCTGTTTCTGTAGCGTGAGGCAGCTTAAATGTTTGTTTTTTTGCGGACATGATGCTAGTATGATGCTCAATTCAACCCTTGTGCCAAGCAGGGAGGCACAGTGTCCCATTTTTGAGTGGTTCAACACTCCCTTACGGAGCTGTGTGTGTGTGTGGGTGGCTGGCTGGCTGGCTGGCTGGTTGTGTATGAGCACGAAAACAGCATGGTTGTTTTTCACCACCTGTGCGCAACCTAACACACACACAAACACACACACATATAGATATGCGGAGGACGCGGAGCGCCACGCCAGAACCGGCCCGGCCCCCTGGGCGTGTTCCTGGGGGCCTGGATGTTCCGGGGACCCCAAGGGGACCCCCACATGGCAACTCTTGTCATTTCTGTACCGTTTTGGACGCGGGGCAGTTTGCCGGAACCCTATACTCCATCTGTGTATGGCCAGCTGAACTGGTCATACACAGATGGAGTAGGGGGAAAAAATAAACCATATTATAATGAGCTTTTTCAGGACCAGTTATATGAAGAAGATAGGTTGAGAATGGCTGAAGTGAAGTCCTGCTTCAAGTGCGGTACTTGAAATGTACTCCGTTTACTTTCCACCAGGTTGGACTTTTCGCCCACTCATAAAGATGCAAACATAACAAACAGACAGTGGGTGCCGTTGGCTCGTGAATCCACTCTCCATCACATTGACATTTCTCCCTCTCGGAGAAATGAGCCAATGTTTCCAGATACAGCACACAACAGTGAGGCCTTGTTCTGCTGCGTCGTCCTATCTTCCTCCCAATCTCCCTCCGTTTTCTGTCAAGTCTAATTTATGACCCTTCCCAAACTTTTTCGTGCCAACAAGGTCCCCCAAATGTATCTGACTGCGGACGCCCATCTGAAAATGTTTTGTGCCAGGGACCCCAGAAGCATGTATTGTATTCATTTTTTTTTAAAGTAGGGCATTTATTTACCATTAAAGAAAAGGTTTCTGCCCGACACCAACAATATACCATCTCTCTCTCTCTCTCTGGTCTTCAGTGACCAGAGCCTGTCTGTCGTCTTGTGACCCGAGGCACCCCCCACCCCACCCCCACCCTCTGCCAGGTGGGGGTTGTTCCTCCTCCTCAGTGGTGGAAAGTGACAAAGTAGATTTACTTAAGTACTGTACTTAATAAGTGCAATTTGACGTATTTGTACTTTACTGAAGTATTTCCAATTTCCAATACTTCATTACTCTACTATACTGTACATCTTGGATCCAAATATTGTGCTTTTACTCCACTAAACTTATAGGAAACTTTAGCTAAGCTACTACTACTGTAGTTACTTTGTAGATTTTTATTATATTATTACAAAACATACACTAACCACTTCAGCCACTTCATTTAGGCTATTTGACAATAGCTGATCTGCAAGCTCACAATGTGTCACATTTTGAGCTTGTAGATATACATTAAAAAAACCTGAAATAGGACATTCTGCATAATGAGTACTTAATTTAATTACATTTTGATGCCAATAATTTTGTACTTTTTCAGTTCCGCACTTTTACGTGGAGTAAAATGGAGTAACCCCCCCCCCCCCCCGGGTTCTGTGCTCCTTGTCTGGTCCAGAGCAGACCTGTAAAAGTCTGCATGGCCACCTGCAAGGCGCCCCTTCATTAGTTCCCCTGCTTACATGCTGGCCCACAGATACACTATAAAAAGACCAGTGGAGGCACATGCATCATGTCCAGGGGCCTCTCTCTCTCTCTCTCTGCCTCTCTCTATACCCGCTCTCCCTCCGCCTCTCTATCTCTCTCTCTATCTCTGCCTGCCTCTCTGTCTGTTTGTCTGTCTGTCTCTCTCTCTCTCTGTCTCTCTCTCTCTCTCTCTCTCTAACCCTCTCTCCCTCCGCCTCTGTCTGTCTGTCTGTCTGTCGGTCTGTCTGTCTGTCTTTCTCTCTCTTTCTCTCTCTTTCTCTCTCTTTCTTTCTCTTTCTCTCTCTCCCTCTCTCTCTTTCTCTCTTTCTCTCTCCCTCTCTCTCTCTCTCTCTCTCTCTCTCTCTCTCTCTCTCTCTCTCTCTCTCTCTCTCTCTCTCTCTCTCTCTCTCTCTCTCTCTGTCTCTGTCTCTCTCTCTCTCTCTCTCTCTCTCTCAGCCACAGGCCCTTTTGTGCACTGTGCCTCTAGACAAATTGTCTTTTTGTCCGTGTGGCATCTGTACGGCCTCCTCTGTGCACCCTACTGTACCCCCATACTGAAGGCTCCCCCGGGGCCGGGGCATACAGTCATACAAATCCATTATACCTTCTGTTTGGGAACGTTTTGTAAATGCCAAATATTGTCACCCTGACAAATCTTCTCCACGGGGGAACACCTTCCTCCCCTCCGAGTGTGCGTGCAGAAAGAACAGCCGTCCAGCGCTGTGACGCGCTGTGAGCTTGTATAGGTCCGCTATATACGCATGATGAAATCAGCCATAAATCTACCAAAACTAAAGATGAAATATGGAGATAGAAGGTTTCTGCCCCACAGCGCCCACAGTGTTCCTGCAGTGCTCCGTAACGTGCGTGGTGACTGGGGGGGTGCTTTACCAGGCTTTATGCTGGACTTAGCAGAGAATCTGATGTGAAAATAACCAACAAATCCTCTTAATATTCTCTGGCTTTACTGTCGAAAGTCAGAATGACATACTGGTCTGTCAGCGAGGGCCTGGGTTAGTCTTAGTGTGCGCCCATGCACACACACGGAGGCTTGCACACACACACACACACACACACACACACACACATGCAAACACACGCACACAGGCATCCACGCACACACACACTCATGCAAACACACACACACACACACACACACACACACACATACACACACATACACACACACACACAGGCATCCACGCACACACACACACACACTTATGCAAACACACACACACACACACACACACACACACACACACACACACACACACACACACACACAGAGATGAGGTAAGATCCCACTCCGCGGGGAGGAGAAAGAAAAAGCGGCCTGCTGGTGCTGCAAGCTTTCTAAAAGAGAGAAACAAAGGCAGAAAAGAACAAATTGTGCCCCGGATTTCTTGACTTTCTGCCAGCCTCAAGAGGAAGAAAAAAGAAAGGATCCCAGTCTTTGTGGCAGTAAAACAGCCCCACACTGACTCACCTCCCCCGGACGGGACAGCCGTTGTGGATCGGGGAGGAGAGAGGGAGACAGTAGTTAATCTCATTAGAGAGACTCTGGGCCTATTTTATGTGGTCACAGTAAGCCATAGGGTTATATTATTATAATAATAACTCTGGTGCTTGCTTTTAGTAACCCGTTAAGATTCCAGAAATGCCTTCTAAATCAGCAGTTCTCACACTTTTCAAGATTTGCCAAAAATGTTCAAACATTGCATCTGTATAGAAGCTCGCACAAAGTGCTTGTACGTCTGCTATTTTTTTTTAAAATAGCCAATGCAAAAATGTAAATGAGACGGATGCTTTAATAGGGAATTTAATTTAAGCAGTGTAGGGCACTCTGTTGTGGGCTCGAATCCAGCGTAGTGAATCCAGCTCTGGTCGAGAGTCTCTGCAGGAACTAACACAATGAGAGAGAGAGAGAGAGAGAGAGGGGGAGAGAGAGAGAGAGAGAGGGAGAGAGAGCGCTACTTGCCCTTGCCAAAGGCTTAACTTTATTTATACTCATTGTACAGATATTCTACTGTTGTCAAATGTTAGGTTCTTAGAATACTTATGATTCTTGATGACTATTTTTATGTATTTGATATATCGCCCTGGGTTATTTTTGCTTACTGTAAATCTCTCTAGATTAAGAGCATCTGCTAAATGCCGAAATTGGGGAGAGAGAGAGAAAGAGAGAGGGAGAGAGCGAGAGAGCGAGAGAAGGCTAGTCAGCACATTGTAACAGAACAGATTATCTAAGCAGCAGAGCCATCAGGTTATGAGGCCGTCCAGTCGACCTCAGGGTCATAAAAACCAAAAGTCTCTCCATAAAGAACGTAATGAAAGAGTACATTTCAGAAGGCCTGACACCGACCCGGCCCGCCATTAATGAAGGACCCTGGGCTGCCCTTATGAGCGCCTGACTGTTTACACACCACTGCTTCTCAATGTCCGGGGGGTATTCACCTATAATGGCCACGGTAGGGAGTTCAGGTTGTACCGATTAATGAAAATATTTAAATCCAGGCGTGCTGAGACACCTTATGCCATGTGAAAGATATTTAGCCTTGAGGAGGTAATAGTAAAATGTCTGCAGCGATTATGCTCATACTGGCTCTATTAGCTGCTGTACTGTACATGCGCATGACTTTCAGACGGTCGAGGAAGAAGTTTTAATGTGTTTACCGTAAACCACGCTCAAACCACACCAATGCAACTCCTTGCAACAAAACAGTTTTAAGGGCACGTCACACCAATGCATCTCCTTGCAACAAAGCTGTTTTAACAAATCAACTGCTCCTGGCGGAACGTTCCATCATAGTTGGATCATAAGGAATCCAACTATCAACTGCTTCTGGCGTAATGTTCTGTCTGAAAAAGCTTTATTATTATTATATCAAACCGGATCGCTGATTTCAATTTTTTTCCTTCTTTAGCGATCCTAGACCAGATTGCGCAACCGTGCTGCCGGTCTTCGCTGATTATCTGGTGGTCTAGATGGAAACAGCAGCACTTTCTAGAGCAAGGATGGCTTCATTTTAGCTCGCTAGCATTGGCGCTATTTATTTAGCATTAAAGATGGACGCCCAGACAGGATGTCAGTCCAGCGTGTGCTACATTGAAATCGGCTCGGCAGTCTGCGGTTGGCTCTGCGTCCAGCAGGAGGCAGTATATGCGTTAAGGGCATGTCACACCAATGCAACTCCTTGCAACTACTCGCAACCGTTTGGTTGCGCCATCTGATTTGGGCCTATTAGACCACAGGCACAGACCCCCATTTGATACCATTTTTATCTCTTGGACCCGACTAACTACACTGAAAAATCCTTAAATATGGTAATAGAAATATTAGGAAATGGACAAACTCTGAACAATAGTATTTTGCTCGCAAAAAGTATGTTTTGGGTGGATTAAATGACAATCGCGAGACATGTTGAATAGCAGATTTTACTTATTGACTCATCGGTTTCTGGCCAAAACGGCTTTCAATTTAAGAGCCTCGCTCATTGAAATATAATGTATGGCGGCCTGCGGCTCTATAAGCCACCACTAGATGGCGGTCAATGAGTAAATGCACGAAGAAAAAGGGTTAAAATTTGGTGGTAAGACGAAAAGTAGATTCAACAGACCATCATGTCCATTGGCAGCCATGTCTGCTACTTTTCTCCTCGACAGCCACGAACGGCTCCAATCGAAAAAGACAGATGGAAAAGAAAAATAAAGTCAGGAAATTGCTGTTTTTTGTAATAATGTCTCACCAAGCGGCCCTGTTGATACCATAGCTGCCATACCTCCCCTTTGTTTTGGAGGGCCTGGAAATCTTAGCTATAGACCTGAACGCCATTAACAACAATTACACACTCACTGGACAGCAACTGACACGAAAATAGTTGAGAAGCGCTGCTTTGGGATACTTCCCACTAGGATCAGCTCTCTAAAGCCGTGCTGTGTTAGAAATGAGCAGGAGCAGGAGGCTCAACAAGCCTGCAATAGATTGTCTCTCTGTGTGTCTGCGTGTGCGCGTACGTGTATGCGTGCGCACGTCTCCTCCCTGCTCCCATATTAAAAGCACCTGTCTAAATACAACCCCATCCTCCTCGCCTCCCCTCTATCACTCTTTCTGTACTCTCTCTCTCTCTCTCTGTGTGGCAGTAATGAAAATAGCACATCGGTAGCACCTGAGCAAAGTACATACAGTATCGTTGCTGCCGTGCAGAAACCTCTCATACTGCAGCGTTATACAGAAGCTTTTATAAGCACATTTTTTACTTTGAATCCTGAAAAGTACAGTAGGTTTAGTTTAGGACATATAAGGTTTGACATTTTACTCAAGTACTGTACCCTTTTCTGCATGCTTAACCATTACATTTTCACATCTAGTCCCCTACAATTATCCGAGTCAGAATCAACTCAAACGTTGATCATTTATTTGACAGCTTTAGTTACTAGTCGCAGTATTACAGTGTTGATATAACCTCAGAACACATCACGTTGTGAAGTTGCATGCTATTAAAAAAAAAAGTTTGATAGATGTTTTTAACATTATTTGCTACTTCCACTCCTATATATCGTCTCTGTCGGGTGGAAATCTCATATTTTTTATACAAAAATAGAAAAAGGATCACATGTGTGATCTGCTTCAGCTTTGATGCTTTTGTGTGAGGTTGTAGTGTGATCGGGCGTTAGTTTACACAAAGATATTATAAAATTATAAAAGAGCTTTCTGCCCGATATAAAACAAAATGTGAGTACTTCTTCCACCTCCTCCTGCTGATGAAAAACGTCTCTTCAGAAGCACCTGAGCCGGTCTGTTTGCACTGGACGTACCGTCCTGTCCTCTGATGTACCTTCCGCTCTAGCTCTGGCTTGTGGCTGAGCCTTTCTGAGGCTTTCAGGTGGGCCTTGATGTGGGCCTGGGTGGGGTGTGGGTGGGGGTGAGTGCACTAGGCGGGGGTGGGTTTATTCAGGTGTGGCGCTCGGGGGCCACCGCCCAGCCCTCTGATGTGCCCTCCGTCCAGCGGGCCAGGTGCCGCAGCGCCGTCTGAGGGCCCAGTGTTCAGGAGAACCCCGGAGATGAATGGAGGGCCTGTTGGCAGAGCTCGCCTGTGGGGCCTTGTGGTTTCTCTTCTCTCACACGCAGGGGCGAAGATGTATGGTGGGCCAGGGCGGTGGGCCAGGGCGTCGGCCCCACTACTGCAAGGCCTGGGGAGAGAGAGAGAGAGAGCACGCTGACCCACACTTTGACCACATGGGAAGTTGTAGTGTGAGTGTAGTGTAGTGTAGTATGTGAGAAATAGACATGTGTGTGTGTGTGTGTGTGTGTGTGTGATACAGAGGGTATTTTTCCCGCCTATGTGTGTCCATGGGTTCTAGAATTGTGTGTTTTTTAGTGTGCTCACACCGTGGATAAGTGCAAACCTGACCGAATGAACGTGTGTGTGTGTGTGTGTGTGTGTGTGTGTGTGTCCACAAGTGTACTAGTATGTGAGAAATAGACGTGTGTGTGTGTGTGTGTGCGCGGGCGTATGTGATACAGAATGTATTTTCCTGCCCATGTGTCCATGTGTTCTAGAATTGTGTGCTCACACCGTGGATAAGTGCAAACCTGACCGAATGAAACCCTTTCTGTTGCGTGCGCGTGCGTGGACTAAAAGGCATGGTCCCGGGTCCCATCTAAAACGGGCCCTCAAGGATACCACCTCCTCCTCTTCCTCCTCTTCCTCCTATCACATTATGTGGCGCAGGAACTTAGGAAGCGTGTTTTCTTTGGAGGTGTGACTTCTCTAAAAGATCCCTCCTTTTATTTTAGAAAAGGGAGAGGTCTGCCGTTTCAATAACATTGACATAAGGACATCTATGAATGATTTAATCACTGCACACGTACTCTGTGTGTGTGTGTGTGTGTTTGTGCGTGTGTGTGTTTGCGTGCGTGTGTGTGATGTGTATGCATGTGCGTGCAGCTTTCAGTGCACAGAGGAATTTCAACACTTTATAGAATGTATATACAGGACCATTAACTTTGCAATATGCCCAGGGTCATATAGCTGGATGAGAGACATTAAACTTTCTCTCCCTCTCCCTCTCTCTCTCTCCCCCCCCTCTCTCTCTCTCTCTCTGCTCACTGGCACTGTTTGATTGAATTAAATTCAAAAGGGGCTTTATTGGCATGAGAAAACATTCGTTTATATTGCCAAAGCAAAAGTGGAACAAATACAATCAAAACTAAATGTATGTATTAAAAGGGAATAAAGAAATGTGTAAACAGAGCTGTGTTACATTGAAACTTCGGACAACTAGCTTATACAAATCCATAAAGCTTGTGCATTTGCTGTCAGAAATAGTTATGCACGTGGGAAAGGTTAGTTGGGATAAACTTTAGAAACAAATGGCAGCAACCAATGTGAACTCGGGCAATTTGAGTACCATAAGGTTTTATGGTATGGGTCCCCAGCATGTAGAAACTGATGTTATAAAGGTTGAGTATGGGTCCCCAGCATGTAGAAACTGCCGGTTCGTGCTTGTAGTTAGGATGCCTCTCGAGCCTCTCCCTAGGGAGGTCCTCGATGCACGTCCCACTGGGAGGCAATTTAGAGTATATATGAATAGAGAGAGACGGCACCCGAGTTCTCCTCCCATCCACTTGCATTAAGTTGCTCAAAAGTGCATGAGGCGATTTCACTCCTTCTTCCGGGTAGGAACAGAGTGCATTTTGGGATAGATTTGTCCCAAACACATGAACGCACTGGCCGTTGACTATCATTGCACGCGTTCACGCATGAAACAGCGTTCACGTGTCATCATGAACGTGCACAATGATAGTCAACGGACCAGCGCGTTCATGTGTTTGGGCCAGCGCTGCAATACCAAATTCGGCCACTATGTCCATTTCGCCTCAGGGTTTCCTCCGGGTGCCGTCTCTATTCATATATACTCTAAGGGAGGCGACCCCGGGGCAGACCAAGGCGCCATTGGAGGGACATTGTCTCATTGGTCTTGGAACGCCTCAGGATCCCCCAGGTGAGCCGCCACCGTGCCGTACTCAGGAATCTGAACACCCCGATCCAACCCTTGATGCCAAGCAGGGAGGCATTGGGTCCCCTTTTTTATAGTCTTTGGTATGACCCGGCTGAGGATCGAACCGCAAATGCTGCTTTGGGCTGCATAGAGAATTACTTATGGTTTCCATTGTGACGCATGATAGTCAACAGCACAACACCAGGGCTGTAGAGACACATTTTATGGGTCTGATTTTGGATTCTATGCATGCGCATGAAAACCCCCCCAAAAAATGTATTAACTGGCTTATTGCCACCCTAATTAACAGTGGCTTGTGCCTTCTACCTGCACTATTCATTATGTTTAATTCGTCATTTTAATGCCAATAGAAAATGCGAGGATTTCGGCCGGTTTTAGGTTGATTACATCGGCCGTTAGCCAAACAAGCAAAATGTTGCTACATTTAGTTACATTAAGCCCCCGATTACAGGGAATTAAAGATTACGTCCATTACGTCAAATAGCCATGAGGGATTTATTGATTAATTATGTCAAATACTTAAAAAGCCATAATGGGGTTATGAGCTTGCACATTTTTTAATAGCCAACGTATACAATATATATGGATGAAGTGGTAATGAGTGTGAGTGATGCTGTATTAAAATATGTAGCCCCCGCAGCTAAACACACTTGCGCGAGGGCCGCATGCTCTCGCACACACACACACACACACACACACACACCCCTCCCACCTCCCCCTCTGTTGCTAATAGAAGCCATATAGAGACCCACAGTTCATAATGAAAGACCCCCCTGAGGCCCGGCCAGTAAGTGGGGACTAATAAGCCCCTAAATAAGTCTCTTCTAGTGCTAAAAGGAACCCGGCCCCCTCTCTGCCCACAAGTGTATATGTGCTGTAAAGTCTTTTCCAGGCCGCTACTGTAACTTTACTGCTGTGTTTTATCCCTTTATTAAAGAGCCTGTCTGTCACTGGGAGACACTGCAGGGAGGAGGGGGTGGGGTGTGTGTGCGTGTGTGTGTGTGTGTGTGTGCGTGTGCGTGCTCATGTCAAAGGGGTGGGCTATTTAAACATCACACAGCCTCTCTCTGTTTTGGGCAGTGGTGGATGCTAGAGATACCATACTAGTGTACGTATATCGCCACTATCGGGCAGAAGCCTACAGTATCTCCACATTCAATTTATTTTAATATTTGTTCCCGTAAATGAATCCCCTACTTCATCATAATAAAACATTACAAAATCATCAAAAGTAACAAATCTGCAAGCTTGAAAGGCGAAGCGATGCATTTTGAGCCTGCCGATATGCTACTTTTATTTATTTGAATCCTGAAAAGTAAACATTTCGGACAGAGACAGAGACGTTGTGCTCTGTTACAAGTAAAGATCCTGCATGGAGACGGGAGTTGCACCACTCAGTTCACACCGGTGTGATTTTTGTTCTATAAATTAAAATATAAAATAGGGCTTAAGTGGTTAACGTTTGTGTTCTAACGGTAATCTGAATCTGCAAAGATTCATATTTGGTAACTAAAGCTGACTGACTGAATTGTGGTGGAGTAAAAAAGTCCAATATTTGCCCCTGAGATGTACTGGGGTAGAAGTATACAGTCACAATTGTACTTAAGCATCACTCAACCTCCACATGTTGGCCTGCTTCTGACAGAGTGGCTAGAAATGTATAACATTACGCTGTTCTTGGCCACCAGATATTCATTTTCAGTTTTACTGCAGTATAACGTTATTATGAAAGCATAAATACAACATCCAGCCGTCATAGAGTCTGTACTGTATTTAAACACTGGAATAAAATCAAGACAAATAATAACAAGCAACTTTGGGAGAGAGAGACAGACAGGCAGGCAGACAGACAGACAGGCAGGCAGGCAGATAGACAGACAGACAGACAGCTTCTTGACCACATCGTTATAATGTAATTTTGATTATTTATTTAGACAGATGCCAGGTGCATTACCTGGTATACTTTAGTTTCGATTTACATATTTGTGGTCAACAGTATCTTGTTTGGACTGATGCTATAGGTTCTTGGTCTACCATGTGATCCTATAGTTTACCCTCTAAACTCTATTCTATTGAAATCCTCTCTGTCGGGTGGAAACCTCATATAACCTAAAAGGGTTAGTTTTCAGGATTCAAATTCAAAAGTAGCAGATCTACAAGCTCAATGAATTGAGTTTTACATCTGTTACTTTTGATGCTTTTGTGTAACGCTTGCCTTTATTATGATCAAGTAGGGGCGTTAATAGCGTTATTTTACAAAACAAAAGTTAGAATATGGAGATAAGAGGTTTATTTTTATATTATTCTTTTTTTATCACACAATTTTTGAGGTACTACCTACCCTAGGGGACACGGGGAGAACATGCAAACTCCACACAGAACGGCCCTTTCGAGATAAGACGTTTCTGCAGCAACAACAACATTGTAAATGTAGAGAGAGGCAGACAGACAGACAGACAGACAGACAGACAGACAGGGGGTCTATAAAGGGGCATGTCTGGTCTTGACAGCAACAGGAAGTGTCCAGTCTATCATTATATTTGAGTGCTTTGCTGAGGCCTTTCTTTCCCCCAGGCAGGCAGGCAGGCTGCTTGGACACAGTGTAGCTGCAGGGCCAGAGGATCACTCTGTTTAGCCTAGCTCTCTCCAAATGATTTCCAGACAAAACTATACCAACCGGCGCTGTCGGCTGAATCTTATTTGTATCTTTATCTTATATCTTATTTTTCCCATTAGAGCTGAGACCCATAATGCCTTCTAAAGTTCTAGAGGACCCCCGTATGAAAATGTTTTGTGGGAACCCCCCCCCCCCCAGAAGAGAAGATTTGTGTATTTTTTTTTTAAATAATTAAAACATTTTCAAACGCATAGAAAAATGCTCAAAAATAGCAGATGTCGTCAAACCCTGCAGAGAGAGAGAGAGAGAGAGAGAGAGAGAGAGAGAGAGAGTCATTATTCCATGAGCCACTCGTCTTCTGGTCCTTTATTGTAGTTCTTCACTCCCATCTGTTTTTAAAACGTGATAACAATGTTCCATACTTTAGCTCATGAAAAACACATGTCTCCCTCCTCAGAGTGAGTGGTGGTGTGTGGAGTGTTGGACTCTCTGGGGTGTAATCTCAGGCCCTAGGCCACGACCATGCCTGCATGTGCTTCTATAGTTAGTATACTAACTTTTTTGTTTTTTTGGGAAGGGCTCCCCAGATGATTAGCTTAATGTTGTCTGATTATGTTGGGGGGGGGGGGGGGGGGGGTCGCGGCCTGAAAAGTTTGAGATCCACTGTTATAGAGCAGTGTTATTATTACACAATTTTAGCCTGATTAGCCCTACATTCTAATTATTTTTTGTTGTTGATGATTTATTGATTTACTGCCTTCACTTAAGGGAATTGTGTTACTCTTGCTGGATGAGTAGCATTTATTTCTGAAAAGTTTCTCGTAAAGAAAGAATGCTTATTTTTTCCCCCAATAGTTCCCAAGTGTCCATGAGTCATGCAGTTTACTCGATGCACAACTGGGCTGTAAACTTTCAATTTCAGACGGGGAGGGGCCACTTCACCCATTTCCAGCCTATCTTCAATTAGGCCTCATATCACTAGTCTCAGAGGAGGGCTTGTAGGCAGGTTTGGTCATTTCAAATAAATATTTTTATTTCATTATTTTTTTTCACAAAATGCATGGTTGACTCATGTTATAGTAGTAGGTATCCCATGATTATGCATGCAGTATAAAATGGAAAGAAAAATATATATAACAAATAATAATTATTATTATTATTAAAAACAAATAGTCCAATAACTCAAAATGTAGGCCTAAATGAACAGTCAGAAGTGGGCCAACAACAGGGGGTGCCAGAGTGCAATCACAGCTCTGTGATTGTAACTCTTTGTCTTGTGTTTTTCAGTTATATTTGTGTATGCAAAGCTACTATTATCACCAGTATTGTTCATGTACAGTTGGCATGCTCTGATATCAAGTACTTTGGGCTCATAATACCCAAACAGGTGGAGGAAAATAACTAAGTAGGCTACATTTACTCAAGTAATAGTTAAACTTAAATACATTTTTGGGGGTACTTTTTACTTTGCTAGAGTTTTTCATTTTTCCAAATAATTTCTAGACTAAATCTACTCCAGCACAGCTTAAAGTAAAATATTGTACTTCTTTACTAATTCCACTACTACAACTATTTCACAACTTCACTTTGCAGATGTATTTATTATTATTGCAAAACATGCATATACATTATCCATTAAGCCATATTTCATAGCCTACTTTGTCTATTCAAAAATAGCAGATTTACAAGCTCAAATTAGAGGATATTGTCTTTCTGTGAGCTTGCAGTATATTATCTGCTATTTTTGAATATCTTTAAAAAAAATCCTGAAAGCTACTGGTTTAGAAGGTATTGGTAGAAAAAAGGAAAAAAAGATAGGCTACATGAATTCAAAGAGTAGGCTACTTCTTCCAGCACTGCTCTTGTGATATAGGGTTTAGCCTGGCCCACAAACGCCAAAACAAACAGTTGCAGCAGAAAAAAGGGGAAAAAAGCCAAGCGTCAGCAGTTCCAGTTAGTTGGATGGGGGAGGGGCGCAGAGCTCCTCTCCCACCAGCAGGCTGCGCTGTGGCCTCATGACTCCCACTCTGCCTGAACTTCACTGACTTCACTGTCAACTGGAAACCTTGTATGTAAAAATTCTTTTCAGGAAATGGAGAAAAAAATGAGCAAATAACCTGCGTTGCAATAGGTCCAATGTAGTTATTATTTAGTCACAGGCTTCTTTTTAATGCTTTTTCATTATTTATAAAAACCCACAGACACACTTAAAGGTGATATAGGCAAGTTTTCAGCCAAAAATCAACATATTTATCTATCTATATTTGTGGCCTTATTCCCTCTATCTTCCCCTATATTTTGATGCTGAGCTGCTGCCCTGTAGACATACACTCTCCCTTTGTCTCCCTCTATGTGTTTGTATCTGTTTATATCCACTGTTGTTTATGTCGCGGGACGGAAGCGTCGTGTTGGGAGGAGGGTCTGTGTGGGGGCAGACGCGGAGTCTTAGCCAATTGCAGCGCGAGGCTGTGTGTTCGACCCAGCAGTATTATAATGAAAACGCAATGCGATTTCATTGCAACTTGCAATGAAATCGCATTGGTGAAACTAAGATATGGGGATAATATTATACTTGCAATTTGCAAGTATAATATTATCCCCATATCTTAGTTTCACCATTGTTCATGTGAAATAGTATGTTTATGATGTAATATGTAAGCCTGTTGAAATTATGAGAATCGCTTTGTATAGCGCATGGTTTGGTGGTCCGGCCGGCTTGAAGCTTGCATTCAACCCGTGCTCGCCAACGGTGACAAGCCGTCGCTGATCATCATAGCGATGAATAACCGTGGACAAAGTAGTTCACATGAACGATGCTGTAGTGGCTGGGGCATTTGAGGGGCAATATGTTTTATATGCACGATTACAAATGAAAGATAATTGAATTGAGAGCCAGTGAGTCTGCTCCACTACTTCCTACTTCCTCATTTGCGGGACTCGTCGTGTCAGTCTTGTGATATTGTGATTACGCTACAGTTACCCTTAAAAAAACATGTCAACTCAATGTCATTGTTGTAACTATGATATCGATAGAAATTCATAATTTTTTAATGTCATATTTAGCCATACGAGCGCAATATCCATAGCGTCCCTCCCAGCAGCAACAACAACCCCATAGCCTGAAGTGACCTGGCTCAGCCAATAGAATGACGGGGGGAGGGGGGTGGAGCTAGATTTTAATTTGTTTGGAAACACTCGATCAATTCTGTGTACAAACACTGAAAACTTGCCTATATCACCTTTAACCACTTTAACCTTCACTGTAATTTCCTTTCTCCAAAAAATACAGCAGATCTACAATCTCACAGCGTGTCTCATATAGTGAGCTTGTATTTTTTTGGTGCATTACGTGTGACACTGTATGACGAAGTAAGGCATTTATTTAGGAATACAACATTAAAAGTTTATACACGGAGATACAGTACAAGGTGTCTGTCCTCCACTCACTCACATTACTATCATTGTCCAGGCTCCCCCTCCCCCATTTTGTTGTTTGTTGATTTTTGCACAGGGGCGTATTTCATATTATTGGATTTCCACAGTTAAATGAGAAGGAAATGAGTAAAGTGCAGGGTTGACTGGAAATGGGAAAAGGACTTGGTGGATCTTCATTTTATTTATTTCATTTTGTTTTGTTTTTGTGACTGTGTTTTGGAGCAAAGGGTGTGTCCATTACCAACAACAGCAGGGAAGGGGCTGCTGCACTGTAGTCTGTTCCCAGTGCTACGCACCAGAAACATATGGGCTATTTTGGGTGCGTGACACCGCCGCACACCTAAGTATTATTACGGCCTTGACCCTGCCGACACCTCCGCTACACCCCTCCATCCTCAGAAGCAACCAACAAAATAATACTGTATGTCTGAAAAAAAAAAGTATTCTGCTATGAGACATGGAGAGTTGGAAGAGAACGAGAGACAGAGAGAGAGAGAGAGAGAGAGAGAGAGAGAGAGATGCATGAAATTAATTAAGCAGCATCAAAACCACACTTTTCCTCTCTCTTCCATCAAAGCCATGTTTTTGTTCTTGCGGTCCAAGTTGTACTCACATGTTTTCATGTCAGAGAGAGCGCACTGGTCCAGCTGTGAACAAACGCTGTGGCGTGCCTGTTCTGAGCCCCCCCCCCCCCCCCCTCCCGCTCCTCCAAAAAAACAAAAAAAATAACACACTTGATAACACTTTGGTTTGAGATAAAGGGCTCCAAGGAACGCACTACTTTTATCTTGGAATATGAGACCTATCACGCAGCTAAACGTTTGATCAAAAGGCTTGCTCGAGTCTTATGTAATAGTGTGTGTGTGTGTGTGTGTGTGTGTGTGTGCATACTAATTGCGTCCAAACTGTTACTTTTCATGATTCAAATAAAAAGTAGTAAACTTGCGAGCTTGTAGGTCTGATATTTTTGATGTTGTGTGTGACATTAGTATGATTGAGTTAATAAAATAAAAAAAACAACACAAAAAGTTAGAATAGATTCTGCCCGACACTAACAATATATTTGTGTGATGTTGTGTCTGTCTGGATGTCTGCATTAGTATATTTTATGAGTAAGGCCTGTATTTACTCTATTTTTCCCTGCTAAAGGTCAAACCCTCACATCTCTCTCTCTCTCTCTCTCTCTCTCTCTGTCTGTCATGTTTGGCTGGTCCTCTCAGTACAAGCCTGTAGTTGTCAGTTTCAGGAAATGCAGTGTGTTCTGTTGGGAAGTGAGCTATCTGCCTGTGGGCCAGCCGTGCCTTCCCCCCCCCCCCCCCCCCCCCCTAATGCTTACGGGAAGGACGGCTCCTCCGTGCATGTGCGACTGGCGTGCGCGGATCCGTGCACGTAGCCGTGCACAGCTGCACAGGATAGAGAGGTCTCTTGTTGTTTTTGGTGTGTGTGTGTGACTGTGTGTGTGTTTAAAAAAAATCCCCCATTGTATGCAAATGGACAGTGTGTTGACGGATTGATAGAAAAATTGATAGTTAGATTGATGAATCTAAATCATCAAAATACACACACACACACACACACACGCACGCGCGCACACACACACACACACACACACACACACACACACACACACACACACACACACACACACACACACACTGTAGTAAACCAATGCGTTTCCACTCTGTATGACTTGTGATTGCTGCAGGGTTCATATTGTTGTTGCTGTATGGATTTACACTCTGGCACTCAGTCAACACTCCTCCCCCTCCATACTTTTTTCTTTTTCTTTACAAAATGTTGGAAAATAGCAGATGTACAAGCTCGCAGCATGGCGTGCAGTGACGCACTGTGAGTTTCTACATCTGCATTTTTGAATAGCCAACGTATAAAATGTAGATTAGGTGGTTTAAATGATAAATAAATCTAAAATCAAATTGAAGAAACTTCTCTTTTTTGATTGGATTTTTGAGTGGTGCACTCTAAGGAACAGCAATGTCCGTGTTCACCTATGTGACGTTAACCTACCTATGTGGCTATGAGCACCAGTATGACTATGAGTACCAGTAGGGGCGCTGTTGTGCCAGAAACAGAGAGAGAGAGAGAGTGCTACACTGTTGCCTGCTAATGAGAGAGAGAGAGAGAGAGGAGAGAGAACGGAGTTGCACCACTCAGTTCACACAGGTGTGATTTTTAATAAACTTGCAACCCATAACAATTGTTGTGTAACCCCAAAACTGGGTCCCTGATCCAATAGTTTGGGAAGCCCGCCCCCCCACAGGTCTTCGGAGGATTGTTGAAGTTGTCTGGTGTCCTGGTGGTCAAACCTGGTATTGCAAGACTTTCAAATTTAAAACACTACTGCGCAGCATGCTTCTGTCATCTGAAACCCTGTGTGTCTGCTCTATTGACACCAACGTTGTAGAGAGTACTTGTAGAGAGTACTTCCTGGAAGTTGAGTGTACTTCCTGGAAGTAGAGCACAGTGTACATAGAGGCCGAATTTGGTATTGCAGCTCGAGCCAGCGCTGGGCCGTTGACTATCATTGCGCACGTTCATGTTATTGGGGCAATGACACGTGAGCGTTATGTTTCATACGTGAACGCGCGCAAACGGCGCAGTGATAGTCAACTGTGCACCGTGTTCAGCGTGTTTGGGCAATCCATCGCAGAATGCACTCTGTTCATACCCGGAAGGAGGAGTGGAATCACCTCATGCGCTTTTGAGCAACTTAATGCAAGTGGATGGGAGGAGAAATCCGGTGACGTCTCTATTAATATATACTCTTAAGATTCAAACACAAAAAATATAAAAAGTAGCAGACCAGCACGCTCGAAACGCAGTGCGAAGAGCTGCAGATCTGCTTTTTTTGTGTGACTCTGTAGATCAAGTAGGGCGTTCCTTTTTCTGGCCAACAGGAACGATATACTCCATGATCAACCCCCCCATCTTCTTCCCTGTGTAGCAGATGTAACCCAATCTGGAACAATCCTCACATGATCTTTGCAGCGCAGCAGCGTTGCTGTGCAGAAAGTGCTGCGTGCACACGAGAGCACAGCATAACAAAGCCTTGGCTCTCTACCCTGCAGCTGGACTGCTGTGCACGGTGTCATATGGGTGAACGACGCGTGTGCATGCTTGCGTCTGCATTTTGCGTGCTAGCGTGCACGCATGCACGTGCACATATGTTTGCGTCCACCCCGTGCAAAAAGTGCAGGTGCACCGCACATGTGCTGCTGCTGTGTGCGTGCGTGCGTGCGTGCGTGCACAGGGCGTGCGTGCGTGAGTGAGTGTGTGGAAATTCATACTTGCATTGTTTTGGTGAGCATGCGCATGCTTGTGTGTGTGAGTAGGGATAGCATTTTGGAGGCCAAACAGGATATTGTCGTACAGAGTCACAAATTCCTCCCGCGGCACTCTGGCTCTCTGGGTTTAGGACGGCCTAGACGACAGGCAGGAACACCCCCTGCACACTGCGCGCACACACACACACACACACACACACACACACACACACACACACACACACACACACACTATTACTATACTTATGAGGACCTCAGCATATTATGACTTCCGCGTACCGCTTGTAAAAAAGAAAAAGAAAGAAAAGACATTTCTGATCTGATCTTCTGATCTATTCTTCTGTGCACAACACCATGTATCTAAGTATGAATCAGGCATAACTCCTATCCTAAACCTAACCTCTAAAGGCCTAGTCCTACAGACCTACACCGAACCCTAACTTGTGAGGACGCAGAAAAGTTCTCTATATACTTGTGGGGACATTTGACACTCTCCAAGTTTAGTAACTCACGCACAATGCACACACACACACACGCACACACCCTCTCCTTGACGTAAACAATGTTTTTGGGCTCTGTGACAGTTTCGCAGTCAGAGGAGAGCTAGTCCCACATAAACAAACAAAAAAGAAGACAAACGCTGTATTTCTTAGAAAGTTACTGTGAGTAAAAAAAAAAAAAAGAGACCAGGGCCCACCGAGAAATAACAAGAAGAAACCCAACGCTTCGTAGAAAGTCACTTTTTTTTCTTAATAGTTTAGGAAAAGCCTGTCATAGTAGTGGAACAGATGGCTGCTCATTCGGTTCCAATAATGTGATATAATGTACTTTCATAACCTTGCAGCAGTCCCAGTGTTTGGGTAGGTCTTGACATAATTATTCGCTCTGTGTTGCATTTTCCGTGCTCCTCCTTGGACGAAAAAAAAAATGTAAAAGAAATGTTGGCCCCCAGACTTTTCCCTCCATAACTTGTTGCATGCAAATCAGTCCAGTAGAGTGGTTTAGAGTGGATTTTTTTTTTCAAATACCCACTGTTTTGATATGTTTTCGAAACCTCTTAAAGTTTCTCCATATTTTAAATTGTTGTGTTTTTCTCGTAAAATAACCCCTTTTGGTGTTTTAAACATTATGTTATAATTTAGTGGCGCAAATCTTTGAATATATATTCTTTCAAAGTGAATGTTTTTAACTCCGGTCTAAATGGGATGACATCCTACTCGATCATACTATAGTGTCACACAACAGTATCAAGACTAGCAGTTCCGCAAGCTCCAGAAACGACGCGTTTACGCCACTGAAGTGCAGTGATCTTATGCAGTGAGTGCACTGCACTGCACTTACACACAGTAAGAATCAATGTGTCACACACTGAGTTTCAGTTGTGGTGGTTGTTTCAGTATAGTATACTGTGCTGTCCGTCCAGCACATACGTGCATGCTTGCATGCGAGAGAGAGGTAGCGATAGAGAGAAGTGTTTCAGGGAAACAGCAAAGAAAAGAGGAAGATGGGGGAAAAGGACAGAATGACATGGAAATATGTTGCGGTTAGAGATGTCCTATGTTGACGTCTCTGAGAAGTACAGAGTCCCGGGGGACCCTGACCAACTAGGGTTTAAATTGTTAAAACAGTTTGAATTTAAATCTCTAACGCATATAAATACTTAAACAATTTGGGTCCAATGTGAATCAAGGCTGAATAAACAATTTATTTTGGGACTGCCCCAACAGTTTCCTGTGTTTTTCCCCCCAGTTCTCGGTAGCACTATAAAAAGTTATTTTGGATGAAAAAGCAGACATTTGCTGTTTGCCTACATTTTTATTAGTAAATATGATTTTATGAGCGAGGACTTTTCCATCATTTCAGAGCCATTTACATTTGGTAGCATTTATCATTTGTAATGCTGTGAAATAAACCAGTGTTTGAAAATTAAAAAGTATTATATATTATTTGTCTAACAGTCAAAAATAACAAATAATTCACAAATGTCAGTTATTTTACTTCTACTCCACTACATATCAGGAAAATAATATTATTTTACTCCTAGTTTCCTACTAGTACTATTTGGAAAATAAGCTTTAGATTATTATTACCAGCTTTAGAGTATTATTACCAGACGCCTGAGGGCGACCTCGCCCACGACCTCGCCTAGGTGACAGCAGACTGCTGGGCGAGTGCTGGCGCTTTGGCATGGGGGGTCAGATCAACATATGGAATGAATTCTGTACTGGCCATATATGGAGTGTCTTGAGTGTACAGGCTTTTGATCAACATATGGAATGTCAGAACAGGTCAGCTCCATATATGGATATCTAAGGGTGGCAGTGTACAGGGTTTGATGAGGGCCCAGTTAGGGCCGGGCCTGATGAGAACTCTATAGTGTGGCAGCGGGGGCAGTGTCTTGAGTGTTGGCTGACTGACTGGTTGGCTGGCTGACTGACTGGCTGACTGACTGGCTGGCTGGCTGGCTGGCTGGCTGACTGACTGGCTGACTGACTCTGTCTGGCTGACTGACTGACTGACTGACTGACTGACTGCAGACAGCTCCTCACTAACCCACCAACCAGCCCCTCTGAGCACTGAAAAGCAATAGGAAGCAAAGCAATAAAAAGGCTTTGACATTGATGGGCCCGTTTCCCAACACACTTAAGACCCCCGAAAAAAGTAGTCTCCTCTCAAAGTCTGGCCAGAGGGGTGCCAGGGGAGAGGAGGGAGGGGAAAGGGGGTCCACTTCTTATTGGAGAGTCTGACCAAAGTCGCCATGCCCCGTGGGGGTGTGGTGGTGGTTGGGGGAGGCTGGTCTTGACCTCTTAGTTCCTGTCTGTCTGTCTGTCTGTCTGTCTGTCTGTCTGTCTGTCTGTCTGCCTGCAAAAGTACACAGTAGGGCTTTAATATGTTTTTGTATTCTTAATCTCATAAAAGTAGTAACCAAAGCTGTGAAATGATTGCAGCCTACATACATTCATAGCATCAGGCTCCATCCAGGGCCCTGACCTGCTGTGCTGTGAGTGTCCATGTCTCTGCCCCCATACGGCAGCGCCAGACTCCACTGTAGTAATGAACAGTCGCCTCTTGAGGTCATCTCATGTCACATTTCCACACTCTCCTCATCCCTGAAGGGCATTCCATGCAAAGTGCCCAGTGGTGGGGAAAAAGTACTCACATTTTATTTTACTTAAAGTAAAAGTACCAATACTGTAACTGTGCCAAAAGTTAACGTACTCATCATACAGAATGTTGTATAAAACAAAAACCTTTTGACTATAGCCAATCTACAAGATCACAACGCGTCCCATCAACGTATAGGCTAACGTGGTTACTGTATGTTTTGTAATAATAATCCTAATCGACAACTAAAGCTGTCAAAACATGTAGTGGAATAAAAGTACAATATTTGTATTTGAGATGTAGTGGAGTAGAAGTAAAGGTATTGGAAATTGTAAGTAAATGTACTCATTTCCACCACTGAAAGTGCGCTCAGATCCTGTTTTACCTGACTGTAGTTACAGTAAGTAGGCCTACTATACAATAAAGAACCTGAGGGGTATTATTGATTCTGAATAATAATGAATAATAATTCTGAACACACACACGCACGCGCACACAAACATTTATGAACTGCATTAGTTCAGCACCAAGGTTAAGTAAAAAAATATTGTCAAACGCTGAAGTGGCATTTTGTTTTACCTCAGGGGAACGACATTGGATCCTCGCATTATAGAGCATACGAGGCGGCCATAAATTTGTAGCTGTCATGTGTAATGAGATACCACCACTCACTCACCACACTGTTGTGCAAGTGAATGTGCCTGTGTGCCCCTGCCTGTGGTTCCTCTGACAGGCTGCTATTTGTTGTTCTTTAGCGTGACTGAAAGCATGCTGCACACAGATAGCCTTTCCCCCGCGCTCTGATGTTGTCTTGCCTCTGTAGGCCACTTAGCTGTTTTTGAATATAGTATAAAATATGGTTAAAGTGATAAAAAATGACTGTGACACAAATTACACAATATTAAGTCATTTAGCTGCAGGGACCCCTTGGTGTACCTTTCGTTGAATCTCACCTCCTATAGTCTGAGCTCGACTGCGTGCGTGTGTGTGTGTGCGTGCGTGCGTGCGTGCGACCAAAGAGGCATGGTGCAGGCGCCTCAGGGCCTCAGGCGCTACTATCCACAACCAGTGGGGGGTTCATGGGGTTGTTGTTGTTGCTGTTGTTGGAGAGACGTAGAGAGTGAAAGAAAGACAGAAGTAAAAATAGAGAAGGGGCGGGGGCTCAGGAGAAGAGAATTGCTGTGCAAGAGAGAAAGAGAGAGGGAGAGAGAGAGCAGAAAAACATGCAGATAGACAGAAATGGTATGGAGCTTTGTGTTTTGCTGCTGTCGGGCAGAAACCCCTTGTCTTCATTTGAACTTTTTTTAATGTTTTTATTTTAATGTATTTTTTGCTCCCTCAAGGACCCAGAGGGGTCCCGGCCCGGACCCCATTTTGAGAAACACTGCTATAGAGCCTTGCAGTCCCGCCCCCTTTCATGACGACGCCAGGCCCAGGAAATGAATCTCAATGCGTTTTTTCCCATAGACATTTAAAAAAGTATTTATTTAAAGACCTTTTAAGCGTCGTACGAAGCCAACTCGAGCCGTGACAAATCATGACAACAAACACAATATATTGGACCAAACAAATAATTACAAAGAAGAAAAACAACAAAATAAGTGTTGTAACCTGCCGTTTCTTTCTACTTTCTAACTCTTTGTTTGGCCCAAAACATTGTGTTTATTGTCATGATTTGTCATGACAAGAGTTGGCTTTGTTGCGGCGTAAACGTCTTTAAATAAATACTTTCTGAAATGTCTATCAGGAAAATGAAAGGGGAATTATTTTCCGGGTCTCTCGAGGGGGTGGGACTGCGACGCTCTATAGTGGACGGCACCACTGCAGGGCTGTGGTGTCTTTATAATGAACTTACCAAAATGAACATAACATGTATTTCAACCAGTTAAAACCCTATTTGTAGCCTACATACTTTGTTTGTTTGTCCCCTTTTAGGGGTCTCTCTGTCTATCCATCGTCCCCCTTTGCACCAATAGTTTTTAGTGAAAATAGCAGACGGGTGTGTGTGTGTGTGTGTGTGCGTGTGCGTGTGTGCATGTGTTGTATACTCTGCAGTGCACTATTGGCCAGAATGCACGGTCAGTTCCATTTGACAGTACAGTCCATCCTTAGCGTTCCACTGGTCCATTTGGTTCCATTTGTACACTCTGCACTAAGACTGGGGAGAAATACAGTCTAAGCTGAGACCATAGGGCATGTTCTGAGATAAATCTGCCAGGGTTTGTGTGAGGCGAACCCAATGCCACGCCTGAACTCTTCACGCACACACACACACACACACACACACACACACACACACACACACGCACACACACACACGCGCCCCTCTGTGTGTGTCTAATCACTAGGAGTGTGTGGACCCGCTGAGCTGTTCCACATGTGTAGGGTGATCAGATCAAATTAGGCCAGGCTGACAAAGGGTCTTTTACTCACACAGGTGGATGACAGGCTGCAGTCAGCCAGCCACTCAGTCAGTCAGTCAGTCAGCCAGCCACTCAGTCAGTCAATCAGTCAGCCAGCCAGACAGACACTGAGCCAGTCAGTCAGCCAGCCACTCAGTCAGTCAGTCAGTCAGTCAGCCAGCCAGACAGACACTGACTCAGTCAGTCAGTCAGCCACTCAGTCAGTCAGTCAGTCAGTCAGCCAGACACTCAGCCAGTCATCCAGCCAGCCACTCAGTCAGTCAGCCAGCCACTCAGTCAGTCAGTCAGCCAGCCACTCAGTCAGTCAGTCAGTCAGTCAGTCAGCCACTCAGTCAGTCAGTCAGTCAGCCAGCCACTCAGTCAGTCAGTCAGCCAGCCACTCAGTCAGTCAGTCAGTCAGTCAGTCAGCCACTCAGTCAGTCAGTCAGTCAGCCAGCCACTCAGTCAGTCAGTCAGCCAGCCACTCAGTCAGTCAGTCAGTCAGTCAGCCAGCCACTCAGTCAGTCAGTCAGTCAGCCAGCCACTCAGTCAGTCAGTCAGCCAGCCACTCAGTCAGTCAGTCAGTCAGCCAGCCACTCAGTCAGTCAGTCAGTCAGCCAGCCACTCAGTCAGTCAGTCAGCCAGCCACTCAGTCAGTCAGCCAGCCAGCCAGCCACTCACTCAGTAACATACTACATCATAATTAACACAGTACTGTAACATACTACATCATAATTAACACAGTACTGTAACATACTACATCATAATTAACACAGTACTGTAACATACTACATCATAATTAACACAGTACTGTAACATACTACATCATAATTAACACAGTACTGTAACATACTACATCATAATTAACACAGTACTGTAACATACTACATCATAATTAACACAGTACTGTAACATACTACATCATAATTAACACAGTACTGTAACATACTACATCATAATTAACACAGTACTGTAACATACTACATCATAATTAACACAGTACTGTAACATACTACATCATAATTAACACAGTACTGTAACATACTACATCATAATTAACACAGTACTGTAACATACTACATCATAATTAACACAGTACTGTAACATACTACATCATAATTAACACAGTACTGTAACATACTACATCATAATTAACACAGTACTGTAACATACTACAAGGCCATCTTCATTTGTACTACTTGACTGTTACATATGCAGGATCTAACAGATGCCATTATTGTATGTTTTACATTACATTTAGCATGCGGTCTAAACCATCAACTCCAGTTAATTTTAATCATGATCAAAGCCGGCCTTGAACACGAGACAGTATTTTTTTTTTTGGGACTGTTGGTATCTCTTCAAAAGTGTATTATTCTCACTTTTTTTCTACGCAAACATAAATCCCTCAAGAGGTGCAATCTCAACGCACGCACACCACCACCCACCCACCCACCCACCCAAGTGCCAAGGGGTAAACCATAATGCAGCTGCACCAGTGCAGACCAAATTATTACTTTTAATCCGTCTAATTGTTGGGAGTTTTGGTAGAATGGACCCAGTCTGCCTTGGAACTAATTCTGTCTGGGCATTCTGTTTAATTCTCCACACTGGGCCCTAAGCTCCTCTAAAGGCAGTCGTCTCGTCTCCCCCCTCTAAGAATATAAACCCCTTATCTGCTCCTCTCCCTCCGTCCTCATCCTGCAGGGCAGAACAGTGGATGACTTGTGCTGGGGAGTGATTTCTCAACAGTCCATAAAACATTTTTGTGACGTTTTGGACATCCACTCTAATGAGCCAGGGATAATGGGCACACAGTCACACACACACACACACACACACACACACACACACACACACACACACACACACAGCAGCTATCATGGGCGGCAGACAAGACAGGAGAGAGAAGAGAAGGGGGAAGTAAGAGAGAGAGAGAGAGAGAGAGAGAGTAGTGTGGGGCCGATCAAGGCCTGAAATGAATGGGAAATTGAGATGCGCGGTGCATGGAGGCTAGTGCTAAGTAGAGACGTCTTGCCGGTGTCACGTGTATACCAGCAAAACCGCAACAAACACTTGCCGTATGTCACCGAAGACGGTGGAAAACAAGTCTAGACTGGAATCCATTCAAGTGTGTGTGTGTGTGTGTATATACATATGTGTGTGTGCGGCCGCGTATGCATGTAGTGTGTTTTTGTGTTCTTCGGCTATTGTTTAACACAATTATCTGTACCCAAAAATATCCGTGCATGAACCCGGTCTGCCTTAGTGGATGCTTGTGGCAGTCTGGACTGCCAAAAAACAATGCTGGTTAAACTGGTCAGAGAGGGAGGGGGGGGGGGGGGGTGGCGTGCCGGTCGGCCCGTCGCTGGTCGGTTGTGCAGCTTGTGATAATCCTGCACTTTGCAAATCCCTTGCGTTTAGTCAAATTATTCCAGAGCCTTAAGGCTCCTATTGTGGCCCCGGTGGCTTGTGTGGTGGTGCTGTCTGAGCCCTCCCACTGGGACAACAATGCCACCATTCAGGGACACTCGCTGACACCGGCGGGCAATTTCAGGTGTGAATTGGACGGCATAGCCGGTTAGCTTATATTAAATGACCCTGGGACGTGACCTCGAAGGGCAGGGGGAGGATAAGAGTGGGGAACGTGGTGTGTGTGTGTGTGTGTGTGTGTGTGTGTGTGTGTGTGTGTGTGTGTGTGTGTGTGTGTGTGTGTGTGTGTGTGTGTGTGTGCGTGTGCGTGTGCGTGTGCGTGCGCGCTGTGAGAGGGAGTTAGCGCCACGCAGTCTTGCCAAACAATGCCATCTCTGATCTCACGATGGACTTCAATCTACTTTTGGCTGGAGCTCCATCGTTTTGTAAAAGAGGGATTCAGGAAGACGAACAAACAGCCCCGAGAATGACAGAGAGAGAGAGAGAGAGAGACACAGAGATAGGCTATCCCATCTTCCTCTCAACCCTCTACTCCTCTCTTTCCCTAAAACCTCTCCTCCTCCTCCTCCCCTCCCCCTATACCCCAATAACGTGCTTTTAATCATATCTCCTTGGCTGGCTTGCTGGCTGACTTGTGTGTGGGTGAAGCGCTAGCGTCCAGGCCCTTTGATGGGAATATGCGATGCGCCCAGAGGCCCTTTTGAAGTGGCCGGCTGTGGGGGGGGGGGGGATACAGGAGGGGGGGGGTGGGGGGACTGTGGAGCCGGGTGCTTTGATGTGCCGCGCGGGGCTCTGGAGAATCCGGCTGCACGCTGCCCTGCACCGATCTGTCAGTAGCACAGCTGTGCTGCCGCTTGAGATATAGTCCACTGCAGTGGATCTCAACCTTTTTCATGTCAGAGGACCCCCGAAATAATAGGCAGAAAACCTTTTATCTCCATATTCTGTTTGTTTGTTTTTTCTTTGTTTTGTAAATTGACCATACAGTGTCGCACAAAAGTATCAAAGGTTGCCAGCATCATGTCTTCTATGGAAGCATGTGTTGCACAGCGCAAACGCACAAGCTCTTGACGCATTGAGAGTTTGTAAATAGGCTATTTTTGGTTATTATTTTAAGAATAGAGCATTTGGTCAAACTAGCAATGTGTTCAGAAACGGTCATCATCCTCAAAATCCTAATAGTCTCGGATATTTCTCTGCAAAGATTAAAGCCTCAATCTGTGATTTCTTCACCTGGTTGGCATGTACAGTAGAACAGCAGGGACAATAACAATATTTCTAAAACATCATAATTTTACATATTGTGCTAATTGACATTTACAGTGGTGAGATTTCATTTTGCTTTAATCCATGGAACCCAGCCTTACTGAGTGGATCGCTAGCTCACTTACTGACTGGAAGGCTGACAGACACACACCTGGCTAGTGCACACTCCACCACTGTACCTGCACCCAAACAGGTGCTTGTGCTTATAGGCTTAACCTCGTTCCTCAGCCCTTTACTCATCTCCGAGGAGGAAAGCCTGGTCACGACCTGATGCAGAGTGTCAAAGGGCGGGACTTGAGTCGACTCGTATGTGTTTCCCCCCCAAAAACATATATATTTGACCATGCGACCATGCGAGTATGTAAACATTTGCAAATTAGATTTTAACCACATGGTTAAATTGCGACCATGGTTAACACCTTAAGGGCCCGGGGTTATTTAATCCATTAATAAAATGTGCCTATCGTTTATAGTGCCCGGACCACTTTTACCGACGGACCGGATGTTGTTGTGAATGTCTGTAGCACCTAACAATAGCCACAACACTATCGATGCCATCGACAACAATGGGAGGTGATCTAACCAGACTAGCGACTAGGGGCCCGTCAAACACAACCTTTTTTTAGAATTAGGCGGGATGATTTAGATCGCGAGGTATTAACGTTTTACGTAATGTGACACGTTGTGACTGCTTTTGTGCTATGGACGTGTATACACGTCTTTTCTAATCAAACCACGGGGACGTGTGGGCGTCTTTAGGTCCCTTTTAATTATATAAAACAAAAAAGATTATTTAATTTAAATGTTTGGCTTGGCCTTTCCTTCTTCAGTGATCCTAGACATGTTTTGTGTGCACATGCGCACTGCCGTTCACTTCCTTGTTTAAATTGACTATTAAATTGTCTCTTTACTGTAGATCTACGGCGCTCTCCATGGTTTTGATGAAAACGGCAATGTTCTGTCTTCATGTCTGACTTAACCTAGCATCTCGTTTGGAATATAAACGCTTCTTGAGAGACTTTAGATGTGACAGCGCGAGGTAGCAACGGAAGATTATGCCTCCCGGTGTTATGGAAGGCAGGGCTTTTCAGAGTAAAATCTGCCTCATCTGCTTGGCACTATAGTGCCATTTTTTAGAAGCCCATTCAAGGTGTTAAGCCTCCCGAGTTGCTTACAGGACCATCGGTCAGTGTCGAGAATGATCACACATGGTTGCTGTTTTATATGGATCACAAGGCGTCGCGGTACGTGGAGGCCTTGAGGTCTTGTAGTTTAGCTATTTTCATATATAGTAGTTGAATGTTTGATCTCTAGTTTAATAAAGTTAGAATGTTTTGGAAACATTTAACATCACAACTGTCTTACTTGGATGCCTGACACAAAATCTTTTCAGATGGTGGGTCCATAGCCAAATTCATATCTGGGGGTCCTTGACATGAAAGACTTTGAGAACACTGTATAGGTATTATTTGCAGATGGAAGATGTTTGAGTGGCTATAGTTTCGTTTGAAAATTAACAAGTATAGAACTGTTTGTCCTCCAAAACAAGTAACGATTAAGCAACTTCATTGGATGCTCAACTCGTGGCAGGGAATGCTTTTGAACTTCAAATACTGTGTATCCATACTTCACAAATGAATATCAAACTATTGAAATGAAATGCAGATTACGAGAGAATCCATCCAGGGTTCATGCGAGTCCAAAGCACCACTCGACACCATAGAATGTATTTGATTCTTCTGTGCCATTTCCTTCGTTTTCCGTCACGCAGCCCTTGTGGAGAAACACACTGGGTTTGGATGTCTGTTTTGCAGTGGTGGAAAGTAACTAAGTACATGTACTCAAGTACTGTACTTAAGTACAGTTTTCTTTTTTTTGCTTTACTGGAATATTTCCAGTTGTAAGTTATACTTCTATACCACTACAAACTCAAAGAGGCAAATATTATATAATATACTTCAATACAATTATTTGAAAACTTCTATCTATGATTATAATCGTAGCTAAGGTACTAAAGGTGCTAACTGCGTACATGTTCGTATACTCCAATTATATTATATATATGAAATGATATGAAAGCGGCGACCGTCAATGTATCTTTTAGCATTGCTCCGGTTACTATGGAGAGCCTCCGTCCTCACCAGCTACGGGATGTTTAAATCCAGCTCCATTGAGCCTCCATTATAACAGGGTTTCCAAAGCCTTGTCCATATGGTGAGCTGTCGTGCATCCCGACGATCGCATTAGCCTCGGTACCAGGCTTTCATTTTCATCGGCGCAAAAAATGAAAACCTGGAGGAACGCATTGGCCGCTCTGGTGAAATATGACATTCTCAGTACTTTTACTTTCAGCATTTTTATAGTATATTTTGATGCCAATACATACTGCAATTTTCCAATAAAACGTAAAATTTGCATTACCATTACCACCCAGACCGTAACAAACCATTTGTACATGATTGTGGCATTGATACTTTGTGAGTATACCATTGCTGTTTTGCAGCATGGGGTAAATGTAAATATGCCACTGGGATTTTTTTTTGATTTTTTTTTTGTTGCCAAGAGGAATCTGTTTTCTCCCGCACGCAGCTGCACCAAGCCATTAAAAAACAAACCATGTGTTGTAACCTGTTAGGTTTCACTAGCGCTCAACCTTGGCTCAACTCTGCAAACCTGGAGCGGAGAGCACTTTCCAAATGGTTTGCTGTCCGTCGTGCAGAAACCTTGTATCTCCGCGTTTCAACTTTCAGCGCAGATTAATACCTTACTTCAGAGTACAAGAGTGTAGTGAAAATACTCTCACGTTGTAAAGCTTGTTGTAGCTTATGGATGGTGTCTCTTGTTCTGCACCAGGTGGGATGATTTAAGAAATATTACACGAGAGGGGGTGGTTCTTCTGCGTTGCTTTCGGAACTCGCCCTGCGGGTGAGTTGCTGCAGCATCACAGGCGTGCATTAATGACGTTAAACTACCCCCTCCAGTGTAATATTGCAATTATACAACAGTTTAAAACTAACCCTTAAAACTAAGAGAATCGCTGAAGAATTATAATATTTCAATGACATTTGTACGTAGTCACTACGACCACAAATGTCCCAAGAAACCGAGTCTGCTTCGCTCTGAGAGAAAGAAAAGCACGGCCGAATTGATTGTTTTGATTAGGCGTTGAAATGATGTGGTTTGAAGCACGGCTAGAAAGTTGTTCAACCAATCAGATTGCTTCCTCAAAATGAACCAATGAACCATCGAACCAATGAAACGTATTAACAAGACCTTGTGACTAAATAACTACACCCGCAATAACAACACCCGAAACCCCCCCCCCCCCATTTCCTGAAAAGTAACAGATTTTGGACATACAAGGTTTCTGACAGCGAACCGAATGCTATTGACACTTAGCTCATTGCACTCCTCCTCCTCCTCATCCCGCTAGACACCCGCTGCATTAATTGGCTGGCACGGACACGAGAATATTACACAACAGCACAGATATTTCATTTGTCCTCATACAGCGCGGATGATGATGATGATGACACATGTTCCATTGGAATGAACAACCGCTTCAATTTCGCATATTTTTGTAAAGGATCACAAAAAGCACAGTGCCAAGAAGGCTCTAAATGTTTTAGTCTGGGTCTAAACACAGATGTAGCCGAGTCGAAGTTCTCTCTCTTTTTCTTTTTTTCTTTTTTTACTACACTACATGTGGTGCATGAAAACAGTGACTTACTGCTGAACTATTGCTCTGGAGCCTCTGGAGGGAAATGTGTGTGGAAAATTCACAAAATCGTCGCTGTCGCGTGGAAACCTCATATATAGTTTTGTCCCCAAAACTGTTAAAGTCCAGTTAAATGTGTTGCGCCAGGCACCCCCAGAAGAGAGGATCTGTGTTAATAAAAACAAAAGTTATTCAACATTTTCCCAAATTCCAAAAGTACATGCTGTGAGCTGCTTTTTTTGAATAGTGTGAAAAGTGGTTAAAATGATAGCGATATCTACTTTTGCTGAGGACCCCCTGGGAAACCGAAAAAGTATGGAGATACAAGGTTTCTGCCTGACACCAGCAAAAATGTGCGTTTTTTTCAGATGTCAGAAGGTTCGTGGGGAACAATCTGGCAAACAATGCTGAAGTTAAGCTATTCACTTGATTGATTGATTGATTTAATACTTTATTAACATGTTGCAAATAGTACTGCGGGTACAATTAAACAAGCAATGCTAAAAGGTTAACAGCCCCTGGGGGGCTTGTTTCCATTGGTTCCATCGATGGTTCTCAATTTATTTTTGGCTCAGGGCACCCCTGTGAAATATCTTTTTTTCCATCCACAACACCCCTGAATGTTGCTTTATAGCACCTTATTTGTCATATTGTGGTACGTAAATATGTACATCTTTTCCCCTAAGATACAGCATTAGCCATTACCATTAGAACAGATTAAAAATAACTTTCTACGTAACACTGAGGCACACTGTGTGTGTGTGTGTGTGTGTGTGTGTGTGTGTGTGTGTGTGTGTGTGTGTGTGTGTGTGTGTGTGTGTGTGTGTGTGTGTGTGTGTGTGTGTGTGTGTGTGTGTGTGTGTGTGTGTGTGTGTGTGTGTGTGTGTGTGTGTGCGTGCGTGTGCGAATCACTGTAAAATAAATGCACTCAATGTGTTCCCCTTTTCTAAGCAAGACTCATTCAATGCTTCCATTACTCTGTCCTTGTGCATTTTGAGTAATTGGTGGCAATTCTTCCAGTCATTTAGTCATGCTGATTAGTTTATAGTGTTATTCTGGGAGAACAGCTTGGGGGGAGAGCAGTACACACTGTTCTTTGACAGCTTCTCTTCAGTTGTCTTCCCATTTAATTGTGTCCTACAAAAAGTTATGTGTCTTCTCCCTTCGTCTAGTTTTGAGAAATAATACTATCTATTCTATCTGTTAGGGTCCTCTCTTGGCAAACTTTCTGTACCTGGGGGAACACAGATTTACTGTGTGTGTGCCTCAATCTGCGGTAATACTCAGCAGCCTGACTAGTTTATTGTAATTGCCTGAAGGGCCATTCATGCAAAACACTTAAGTGGTTTTGGCTAACCTTAGCCGTATTTTATATTATCACTTGTGCTACACACATGCGTGCACGCACACACACACACACACACACACACACACACACACACACACACACACACACACACACACTCAATCATTTTATGTACATTACCATGTGAGATTTATAAGTCGGACGGGACCAAACAGATAATTAGAAAAGTGCGCTCCACAGAGTGCAGATCTCCGCCAGGTCGGGTGGCCTACCCAGGCCCGTGCTTTTGTGGGGTGATGCAGCTGTTCAGGACATGAGGGAGGAAGCTGCAGGGGGAAAACGTCTGACAGGCTGGATTTCTTTTAATTTAGACCACGTTATTTCCGGGTGTATGCTCTTCTTTGGAAGTCCTAGCATCACCAAATGATGATGTACAGCGCTGGCCTATAGGAGGCCTCATAGGGCCGGCCCTGCCCAACAGGGATGTGCTGCCAGTCGCCAGCCGTCCTCCTCGTTGGTCTGACCTCGCCGAGTGAAAAATGAGGCAGGGAGAGTGCTTCTCCAAAAGGCAGTTTGTTTGTTGACTTTTCCATTGGTTCTTTCCCCTCCTCCGGTGGACGCTTCTTCTCAGCTAACCTAAGCTTCAGTGGAGCGAACATCACGTGGATTTATGGTTCCTCCTCCTCTCTCCTATGGTCTCCATCCACCACAAAGGAGTCCTACTAGGCAGACACTAATGACTACAAACCCTGGCCTCAGATTAATCACACTCACTCCATTCAGCTTAGCCCTCTAATGCTATGTCTGTTCCTAAAGAAGTCTGGATTATCTTCTGCACTGTGTGGAGTAACGATCAGTGTTGATTGTGCACAGCAAGACTGTTTAATGTTAATTAATAGCTGCACTTATGTAACTTTCCTCTTCTCTCCCGGATTTGAACCTGGTTCCTGCGCAAATGTTAAGATCTTATAGAGCGTGCCTGTTTGATCAGGGAATAAATGTTATCTTTTTTTTGGTGCTTTTTCTGCCTTTGTTGATAGTTGTTAGTGAACATAGACAGGAAAGAGGGAGAGGGAGAGAAGGGGAGAGACATGCAGCAAAGGTCGTCTTGAACGGGACTCGAACATGCTACGCGCTGTCAGGCCAAAGCATAATATGAGGCATGCGCCTGGACCACTAGTCTAGGTGAGACATGTCCTTTGACACAATCTAAATGTCTCAATAGAAGAGCAAGGAGACAAAATTCTACCACCACCCCAATTGTGTAAATTATATAGTATTAACATACTCTACCATACAGATTGGACTAAATTACATTTTATTCAAGAGTTACATATTTCCACTTGTGAGAGCGTGAAAATGGCAGGTGTGATCCTCCTGGTCACGTCATTTATGACCTGACATTCAATCGTTACCTATAAAGTCATGAGAAGTCCATGTTTACCGTTATTTCAGCTACAGTAGGCTGTACTAATGATGCATGCATTGACGACATGACGTTTGAGTGCAGCAATGGTTGAGAGTTTTGAATGTTGTGGTCTTCACTCTTTGCGAGTGCTCTGTAGATGACAGCCAAAGTGTTCCTCCGCTCATAAAACTCTTTCCGTGGACACCGCCCCTTACAGTAACGTCATGTAAAGTGAAATAGGCCCTATGCACAGCAGGCATATTGGAAATAAACGGGGCCTCTTAAATCATAAATGGTGCATTTATATAGCGCCTTCAAGGTGCTTTACATAGATTGTGCATTACATTCACACATTCATACTCACATTCATACACCTATGGTGGAGGAAACCATGCAAGACACCAACCTGCTCAACAGGAGCACTAAGGGAACCTTCCTCTGAATCACTGCCGCCTTTTCCTCACTTTATACCAATTCTACTAATTAAGGCTCTGTTCCATTTCGTGTAGCACATTAGATTCTCAAACCTTTTAATTCCAAGGATCCCCACATAACTCTGAGAGTGTACAAATGGAAGCATTAGTTAATGTCATGTTTCATTTGTATACACTCTCAGAGTTACACACCCATGCATTTGGTACTCCCTCCTTGAGCCATGAGGGTCCCTTGGACCACACTTTGAGACCTCCTGGTGTAGTGAGTGGTTGCAGTGAACCAGCATGCACAATATCAGCACCCTGGCTCTGTATGACCAGAGCAGAACAGAGCCTTCACTAAGACCTGTGAAGGAAGTAAGGAAGAGGTCCAATTCATTTCTACTATCATCTAGTCTGCTGAGCCTATTCTGTGAATTTACAGTACCTGACTGTTGTAGCTGTACTGTTATTGGCATTACCCACTTAGTTATTATATACAGCCATTTATGATGATTAAAAAAACATCTTGTGTCCTCCGCCATATTTCGAACTTGGGGATCAGCTACTTTTGAGCTGTTTTCGTGTGAGGCTGTAGTATGATCACGTAAGGCATTCATTTTCTTTAAGTTAAAATATGGAGATAAAAGGTTTCTACCCAACGTCAACGACATGTAGATACAAGGTTTCTGAGTAGGAATTTTCCTACTCCATGGAATGAAAGGAGAACTTGCTTAACGTTGTGTTCACGTCGAGTGTTTTGAGTCCTTGTTCTCACCCATAAACCTCACAGGCTTTCATTCCACTACTCGACTAGATCTGGTGAGGAGATAAGCCAAAATGTCAACATGTTCTCATGCGCTTCAGTTTCAAATGCAACACACGCTTGGCAGTGTGATGACACTAAAAGCTAACCAAAATTTGTCTCGAATTTACCGAAAAAGCTTGGTGAAGGGTTTGGCAGGCTGTTTTCAGGAAGTTCGGCTGTGACTCATAGTGGGCTTTCATGGCGGAACGTGAAATTATGGAAATAAATCTTTGCTGTCGCATGGAAACCTTGTATGTTCACAAATGTATGTCCGAAAAAAAGAATAACCTGTTACAAATGGATACAATGTAGATAGAACGTTTTAGTCACAAACTCTTGTTTACTCACCCGGTGATAATTGTGCCTATTTTCGTATGTATCTCCATGCTGACATCTTTTCACGCCTTGTTTAATATAAATTGATTACCGTTCACAACTGTGTCCTGTACGCGCTCATAAGACACAGTTTTTAGGATCGTAATTCTTCTTTTTGGGTTAAAACAAGCTTGATTTGGGCTCATTTCCCTAAACAATATGATCCTCGATTACACAAAGTATGTTTTGGGTGGATTAACAGTTTGACGGCAGCTAATTGTTTAATCCAGCGTTCCTCCCTGTTTAAAACGCTATATGTTTAATGCGTTTAATTCACCGTTTTAAAATAATTAAAAAGAAACAGCGGATTTATCCGGGACCTGATGACGAGGCCGTCGTGTTATGATGACGAAACCGGAAATCCCCCCTTGTGGCCCCTGAAAGAATTTAAAAATATATATTTTTTTAAATTTAATTCCATTTATTTAATGCCTTAAATGGGGGCCAGTAGCCTATGCACTGGGCATCCTTTTCAGATGGGGTCTTGCCCTGAAAATGAATTTACAGGGCAAGACCTCGACCTCACGCGTGCTGACTCGGCCCCCAGCCTGGTACCCTAGTCAAAATATGGCCCTTGAGGAAAATGAATTGGGGAACCCTGCTGTAGCGCATTGTAATGGCCGCTGGTACTGATGATCAAAACATGCCGACGGTGAACCATTTTTCACCGGATTTTTGTCGTTGAAAGCTGCAAATACTTCAGCGTATGCTCTAAAGGTAATAAAACAATCTCGGCAGCGTAGACTATTTGATTAAATATAGGGGGTAACGCGTTTTATGGAGTCAAACTGTTAAATTACTTTTACTTCCTGACTCAAAGGTGTCCATTTAAAAAGAATGGACGGAGCTCTGAGCAACCCAACAGATGGTGGTAAATGAGGTAATACTCTATCGTTTATAAAACTCACAGACACATGCTTAACCAATTTAAAATAAATAAATCCACAATCCACAAACACAATCCACAAGCTCAAAACGTGTCACTTCATGCCATGTTTGGAACTTGTGGATCAGCTACTTTGGATGTGTTCGTATGATCACGTAAGGCATGAATTAAAAAAAAAAAGTTAAAATATGGAGATAAAAGGTTTCTACGTCAACGACATGGAGATATACAAGGTTTCTGACCACCAAAAAATAACACGGCAAAAAAATAAAAAATAAAACCTCATTTTTGCTTTTTGAGCGCCCATTCGTGATTGGCCCGGGCATGACCTGCGCGAGGCTAACCGCTATCTTCAACACATCTGTGCCTAGTTAAATGAAGGTTGTATTTTAGGCCTATTATAGTCGAGGAGACAACGTTCCTCTCAACTGCCACTTTCTGACCACTCACCCCTGTGTGACTCACGCAGTGTGGTCAAGTCGCCATGGAGACTGCGGGGGCCCAAACGAAACCGGGGCTTCCTGAGACGGCGTTTTCTCCTGCTTTTTGGGGGAAGTTGGCTCCATGCGGCATTGTAACCTACATGTTATTTTTAGCTCCACCAGTGCCTAAGACGGAATGCCCACAGCGTGTGTTGATTCAGGATGTGAACTGGGTGACTTTGTAGCTCGTACTCGCGCACGCACGCACAAATGCACGCACGCATGCACACGCATCCATTAGCATGCCCACATGCACACACACGCATCCATTAGCATGCCCACATGTACACAAACGCATGCACACACAAACGTACAAACACACATTTGTATTACTACCGGTATACTGTCAACATTTTTAAGACGAAAAGTTTATGAATGTGATTTTTATTATTTCTTGGTATTTATAACCCTAAGCCTGAAGCTGAAAAATTGCAGATCTACAAGCTTGTAGATCGGCTGTTTTTCGGTGCACGACAATATGTACGGTATAAATCATAACCTCTGAATTCATTCATTAATTTCAAACCTTTATTTATTCTCGAATGACATTGAGGTCACCCTCATTTGCAGTGTCGTCGACATACAACATACCGGTGGCGGTGATACAACATTTCAAAACTAAATAAAAAAAACAGAACAGAACGGCAACATTTCCTCATGGCGTGATGTAACACATGTTTAAAAACACCTGCAGACACTTGGGGGTAAGTCTGCAATCAAAGATTTAAATTGACCCTATGTTATGGGAGAACAGATCTTTAATTTAAGCTGTAGGTCATTCCACGTGGTTGGGGCACTAAAACAAAAGGCTGCTTTCCCCAACTCTGTGTTTACATTTGGGAAATATCTAATATTAATCCTATCCCCAACCTGAACACCTTTCCTAATAGTAAACGCATCTCAATTTATTTATTAACATATATAACAACTTTTCTTAGAGGACCAGGAAAATGGTCTTCACAATTGTCTGTTTCTCATACTCTATAGTCTATACTATACTTGTGGGGACACCACAAGTTTAGCAATCACTTCGGTGTCTCTCTCTCTCTCTCTCTCTCTCTCTCTCTCTCTCTCTCTCTCTCTCTCTCTCTCTCTCTCTCTCTCTCTCTCTCTCTCTCTCCCTCTCCCCACTAAGCCCTCCTCTCCTCTCCATGTGACAGGCAGTAATAAAGGTCTGACAGGCAGGGAGCGTGAAGGTCATGGTTATTAGACAGTCGAGGCACCGAGAGCCACAGCTGGGCCAGACAGACAGGCAGAGAGGCAGGCAGACAGACAGGCATGATCAGGCGAGAGGCAGGCAGGCAGACAGGCCTCCTCTGTAGCAGAAGTGATGTGTGAAGGCATTGTGGAAGGGGGGGGGGGGGGGCTGGGGGGGTCTGGCCACCTGGGCTGGCAAAGGGAACACCCTTTTTGTGATGATGTAAAGGTGTGAGTAAATGGATCTGAAGTCGCCTGCTTGTGGGTAAATGTGTGTGCGTGCATGAGTGACTTATTCTTGTGAGGGCCAAATATCCCCACACAAGTAAAGCATTTGAGAGATGGACATTGTGATGATAATTATTTCCTGGCCCTCACAATGTATGGTTAAACAATATTGAGTTATGCATGTATAGTAATACTTGCATAAATCATAAAGATCAGTGTGTGTGTGTGTGTGTGTGTGT
>NC_137865.1:9743035-9760535 GCF_963924005.1 Protomyctophum bolini
CCTCTGCTCTCCTCCCCTCTACCCTGCTCTCCTCTGCCCTCCTCTCCTCTGCCCTCCTCTCCTCTGCCCTCCTCTCCTCTGCCCTCCTCTCCTCTGCCCTCCTCCCCTCTGCCCTGCTCTCCTCTGCCCTCCTCTCCTCTGCCCTGCTCTCCTCTGCCCTCCTCTCCTCTGCCCTCCTCTCCTCTGCCCTCCTCTCCTCTGCCCTCCTCTCCTCTGCTCTGCTCTGCTCTGCCCTCCTCTCCTCTGCCCTCCTCCCCTCTGCCCTGCTCTCCTCTGCCCTCCTCTCCTCTGCCCTGCTCTCCTCTGCCCTCCTCTCCTCTGCCCTCCTCTCCTCTGCCCTCCTCTCCTCTGCCCTCCTCTCCTCTGCCCTCCTCTCCTCTGCCCTCCTCCCCTCTGCCCTGCTCTCCTCTGCCCTCCTCTCCTCTGCTCTGCTCTGCTCTCCTCTCCTCTGCTCTCCTCCCCTCTGCTCTGCCCTCCTCTCCTCTGCTCTGCTCTGCTCTCCTCTCCTCTGCTCTCCTCCCCTCTGCCCTGCTCTCCTCTGCCCTCCTCTCCTCTGCCCTCCTCTCCTCTGCCCTCCTCCCCTCTGCCCTCCTCTCCTCTGCCCTCCTCCCCTCTGCCCTCCTCCCCTCTCCTCTCCTCTGCCCTCCTCCCCTCTGCCCTCCTCCCCTCTGCCCTCCTCTCCTCTGCCCTCCTCCCCTCTGCCCTCCTCTCCTCTGCCCTCCTCTCCTCTGCCCTCCTCCCCTCTGCCCTGCTCTCCTCTGCCCTCCTCTCCTCTGCCCTCCTCTCCTCTGCCCTCCTCCCCTCTGCCCTCCTCTCCTCTGCCCTCCTCCCCTCTGCCCTCCTCCCCTCTCCTCTCCTCTGCCCTCCTCCCCTCTGCCCTCCTCCCCTCTGCCCTCCTCTCCTCTGCCCTCCTCCCCTCTGCCCTCCTCTCCTCTGCCCTCCTCTCCTCTGCCCTCCTCCCCTCTGCCCTCCTCTCCTCTGCCCTCCTCCCCTCTGCCCTCCTCCCCTCTCCTCTCCTCTGCCCTCCTCCCCTCTGCCCTCCTCCCCTCTCCTCTCCTCTGCCCTCCTCCCCTCTGCCCTCCTCCCCTCTGCCCTGCTCTCCTCTGCCCTCCTCTCCTCTGCCCTCCTCTCCTCTGCCCTCCTCCCCTCTGCCCTCCTCTCCTCTGCCCTCCTCCCCTCTGCCCTCCTCCCCTCTCCTCTCCTCTCCTCTGCCCTCCTCTCCTCTGCCCTCCTCTCCTCTGCCCTCCTCCCCTCTGCCCTGCTCTCCTCTGCCCTCCTCTCCTCTGCCCTGCTCTCCTCTGCCCTCCTCTCCTCTGCCCTGCTCTCCTCTGCCCTCCTCTCTTCTGCCCTCCTCTCCTCTGCCCTCCTCTCCTCTGCCCTCCTCTCCTCTGCCCTCCTCTCCTCTGCCCTGCTCTCCTCTGCCCTCCTCTCTTCTGCCCTCCTCCCCTCTGCCCTGCTCTCCTCTGCCCTCCTCTCCTCTGCCCTCCTCTCCTCTGCCCTGCTCTCCTCTGCCCTCCTCTCCTCTGCCCTCCTCTCCTCTGCCCTGCTCTCCTCTGCCCTCCTCTCTTCTGCCCTCCTCTCCTCTGCCCTCCTCTCCTCTGCCCTCCTCTCCTCTGCCCTCCTCTCCTCTGCCCTGCTCTCCTCTGCCCTCCTCTCTTCTGCCCTCCTCTCCTCTGCCCTCCTCTCCTCTGCCCTCCTCTCCTCTGCCCTCCTCCCCTCTGCCCTGCTCTCCTCTGCCCTCCTCTCCTCTGCTCTCCTCTGCTCTCCTCCACCCTGCTCGTCTCTCCTCTGCACTGCTCTGCTCTCCTCCTCTTTTAGAAGTTCAACTTTATTGTCAACAATAACAGATCAAAAGGCACGTGAAATTGATTGTGCACTAAAACACACAGCTCCTCTTCTTTTCTTTTCATTTATTTTCTTTTCTTTTCTTTCAGTCATTGCATGCCTGTCTCTCCTCTGTATATGTCTTCCTTTTTTTCTACAGTACCTCTCTCTCTGAAGTAAGTGAGAGTGGGTTTGTGGGTTTGACACAGCAAGCAGAGGTGAACAATGATGCATGGGGTTGTGTGTGTGTGTGCATGCGTGTGCGTGTGTGCCCACGCGCCTGCTTTTTGTAACTGTCTGTGGTTTGTTTGTAAATCTAACTGAACATGGGGAATGCATAGACTATCTGTATGTTTGCTGTGCATGTGCATGCTTGCACATGTGCATTTGTGCACGCGTAGTTGCGTACCCGTGTGTGCGTGCATGCATGTGTTTGGGTGCATGTGCGTGTGTGTATGTGCGTGTGACGTGCATGCGTGCGTGTTTCATCCAGCTATGGAGATAAGCAGGTTACAGTGTGTATAGTCTAACTCAGTGTAGACAGAGTATGAAGGGGAAAGCACCTTTCCAACCCTGACACAGGAAGTAGAGAGTGCTGTGGTGGAGCCAAGCGTCAACAGCCAAAACAAGCCTCCACATAAAACCACCTCAGGTCTTCCCCTTCTTCAGCCTCGCAGAATGTCAAATGTGCAGAATAGCTTTTACATGTTGTTGCTGTCGGGCAGAAACCTCCTATCTCCACATGTCAACTTACTACTAGCCTACTTAATCATACTACAGGGTCACACGGAAGCATCATCAAATGTAGCTGATCCACAACCGCTCTACTTTTGCTATTTTCAAATTTGAATCCTGAAAGTTAATGAGGAAAACGACTCATTTTCAAATGTCATTAATATACCTTAGAGTTGTTGTGTGGAAATAATTAAAAAGTTCCCCCCTTCTGTGTAGCCTATAGAGCTGGAGGTCTAGAACCTGGGGTCATGTGACCAGTGACATCACTAAGATGGAGTACAGCTTCGTGATGTCACTGATCACATCAAGTTCAAGTTCTAGACCTTCACTTCTAGGCTACACACAGAAGGGGGGAACTTTTTAATTATTTACACACAACAACTCTAAGGTATATTATTATTAATAATGACAAAGTTTAATGTCAAAATGAGTGGTATTATTATTTTACATGTTCTTAAGAAGTGCTTCTTTTTTGCAGCACTTATCCAGTTGTCAATTAAATAACAAGTGTAGTCTGGTTTACTTTCTACAGTGTGAACTACAGTGCACACTACTACAGTTGGTGCTTCATAGACGATTATTCCTGCAGCCATATACAGTACGTAGGTTGATATATTGGAACAGTATCTATCTATCTATCTATCTATCTATCTATCTATCTATCTATCTATCTATCTATCTATCTATCTATATAAATGCACCACGTCTCTGTGCTATCCGACATAGCATAGGATCTACATGCGGAAAACGATCGGATTATGGTTGGTGAACATGTGCGTTAATGTTGGCGAACATGCGCTGCTCCGTGCTTGCGGTTATGGTTAGGTTAGGATATTGAGGTTTGAGGTATAGGTTGTCATTGTCCGACCAATAGTATGTCGAAACGGAAGCCTGTACCCCGTCTCTGTACATGTGTAATGTACGTCTGAAATCGACTTCAAATTTCACACCACCACAGAGAGTTCAGGCAAAACTATAGGCACCGCTCTAGTTTTTAATAATAATTGATGGTGTCCTTTTACCAGCTGCTGTGTATTTGTGTAAGCACAGCTGGTCAATGTTCTCTCTGCTGTGCTTTCACGCCCAATTGCTGTATAGTTGAGACCTATGTTTCTCATTGGCTGTACTGACAACCTATCGTCCTGATTGGCTCCCTCGTCTCTGAAGTGAAGTGGGGCACCAGTGGAGTGCACAAATAGACACTAGGGGGTGCTAGAGTACCCCCTGCCTCTTTCCCTCTGGACAAATGTGCCCTTTATTATTTAGGCCCCAAAATCTATAAATCTCACACTATTAAGGCAACCGGCCGGTTCCACGCGCTGCACAAGGTGCCCTTTTTCACTTAAGCACCTGCCCCTCTAAATGTCTGTGCACGCCACTGAAGGCCGCTATTGTCACCGTACATCATCCAATAAATAAATATATATACTTTTTTTTTTAATTAAAATAGTTGCACTGTGTTTAGAATAGCCGATTTGCTTGTCCACCTATGACGAAAATTCTCCATTCATGACATTTAATGTTTGTGTTGCCACAAAAAGCCGATTTGTCCACACATATAGTATGACGTAAATTATCCTTTCATTGTTAATGGCAAATGTGACAGGAGTTAAGGACAAAAAGATGTATTTAGGAGGCCCCTCAAAAATAGATGGATTGATGCTCACTCAGGGTTTTACTCTGCAGTACGCCTGCCAAAAAACAGCTCAGTGGCCTTGTGGTTTAGTGTGTCCGCCCTGAGACTGGGAGCTAACGGTTTGATTCCCCGGCCGGGTCAGACTCTCTGACACTCACAGCATTAAGGGTTTGATTGGGGGTTACGCCCTGTGACATACTAGCGTCATGTCCAGGGGGTGTACTTTTCATTTTAATTACTTCCTTTGAACAAAAACGTGCTGTGTGATGACGAGTCCCGCATGAATAAAAATGAATCTTGATTTCATTCACCTGGTTTATTCCAATTGCTGCACGTTCCACACAGCTGGTTTTGATACTGTTTTTTTTATCTCATTCAAGATGACATCCAGACAGTGTATTACTCATACTCATAATCATTACGCTAAAATATGAATCGGAAAACATTATTGGTTAGAATTAAAAAACCCAAGAGCTTATTGGCCGTCTAACTGATACTTGTAAACATACAAACTCAATGCACGTGTCGTGCACACTGCACACACATGTAGCAGAGCTACGTCCCATACCCGGGAGATATGCAACGTTCTTATTAGTTAAAAAACACACAGCTTTCCGTTTCAGAGTGAAACTTGAAATGCTCCAAAAAGCCATACAGTATAGCACCCCCCGTCTTTAAGCCTGCCAAGTTTGCCGAATAATATCACTGAATAATCATCAGTCCTGTGTGTGTGTGTGTGTGTGTGTGTGTGTGTGTGTGTGTGTGTCTCTACCCCCCATTGACACCAATGCCATCCATCCTCCATCACACTCCAGCACTGATTCCTGGGTGCAAAGTCAGGAGAGGAAAACCAACACACAGAGCCAGTCGTGCCAAACCGCTCCCTTCCTCTCCTCTCGTCTCACAGTCGCTAGGCAGCCCTCTCTGCTTTTTGATCATTTTTTTTCCTCCCCTGCTCCACTCTCTTTTCCGTGCATCTGAAAGGGGTCAATGCTTGTGCATGCTGGAACCACGGGGCTAAAAGTCTTTGGGCCAGACACTGGAGGAGTCCGCTACTAATTGCTCTCAGTGAATCCCCCCCAGCTATTGTCCCCCCCAAAGTCTGGTTTTCCATTTGAATTTGAATGGCGGTGGCTGGCTGGTGCTGAGAGTGTAAGGTACACAAATGACTGTCAACCCGGCGGAATGGATGGGCAGCTTTTAGCGAGAGGCTTGTCGACTTGTCCTCCTCAATGAGCCGCTGTTGGCTCTTTGGCTCTGCATAAGTTGCGGCGGTGTTTGCGCTAGCATGAGAAGCGCCATATTGATGCAAGCTTTGGCTGAAGTAGCATTAGGTTTGAATGAGAGATGTTTTGAGGGCCAGACCTTTTATTGTTGTTGTTGTTGTTGTTGTTGAGGGGGTTATTTTCTTGGCTTTGGACGGTTAGATTTGTGAGGTTGTCTTTGTCACAGTGCCATTTTGCTCTTAAAATGCTTAGAGGGGCACATTTAGTAAATATACAGGGATGAGATGGCTGAAAGCCGTCCGTGTAAGCATGCGTGTGTGCGTGCTTGCCTGTGTGAAAGTGTTTTATATTCTTAAACACACACATATTAGCGTCCTTGCTTGGCATAGTCATAATAGGCGAACATTTGGCAAAAAAATAGAACATTCAACATTCAAAAGATCTTCACACATCATCTGCGCTCACCAGGACACTGCTGGACAAGTTCAAGTTGCTCTCTGAGGGCCAAAGGCAAAGTAAACACTTCCAGAGCGAGAAAGAGTGAAACACAGGCGATCTGGCAAAGTCAAGAAAGTCACACACACATACACAGACAGACAGACACTCGGATAGACAGACAGACAGCTGAACAAATTGGCAGACCTCCCCCTCCCTGGGGTTCACTTGTTCCTCTCTATAGAAGCGAGGGTCCGAGTCTGCGTCCCCCCCTCTTCTCCTGCCCCACTAGTGGTTAATTGGGCCCCTGCCAGGCCTCACCCCTTTATTGCCTCCATTTGTCAAAGCCTCGCAGGCCTGAATGGAGCCAGAGACCTTAAACAAATGGAGAGCCTCCTTGTCTCTCCACCTCTCTCTCCATCCCTCTGTCCCTCCGTCACTGCTCCCATCCCAGAGAGCAAACAGCCTCCAGACCGGGGCAGCGCAGGGCAAACACCGGCACAACAATGGCTGCCCGTTTTTCTTTTTCACATTTCTTTCTTTTTTTTTGGGGGGGGGGGGGGTACTTCGTTGTACATCGAACAGCGGAAAAAAAGCTGTTCTACAAGCTCATAGTGCATCTCATTGTGAAGCGTTGTGAGCTTGTAGATCAGCAAATTTTCGTAACTAATTGTCAATCAGGCATTATCACCATCACCGTGTGGGGGTCCCCAGGGGGTCCCTCTACTGTACTGTACTGTCACACCCGAAATCATCATACCGGTATATACAGTTAATGTGTGTGTGTGTGTGTGTGTGTGTGTGCGTGTGTGCGCAGGCGTGCGTGTGTGTGTATGTGTATGTTAGGCTGCAGACACTTGGTGGTGAAAACCAACCAAATGCTATTTCCGTACTCGGACACAGCCAGCCAGCCAGCCAGGGACCCAGCCAGAGACACACATACAGTAGCTGTCTATACAGTAGGAGTGGTTGCACTACTCAAAAAATAACCAAATTAAAACAAATGCAATCACGGTTAAAAGTGTTAAGGACCATTGCTCTGAACTGAACAAATGATGACCTTTGGAGTTCATTCCAAGACGTTGGGCCACTGACAGAGAAAGCTGCCATGCCCAGCTCTGTCTGAGCACGAGGAACCTTAGCATAAAAATATCCCTGGTGCGGGTCTGATAGTTGTTGGTGTTTTGTTCCAACATGGAACAGATATAAGCAGGGAGCATTCCAGGGATGCCATTAAATAAAAAGCATAACTCTATCTCTAATCCCTAAACCGAACTTCTAAATGTCCCTTCCTAACCCTAACCCCAACCTGCCTGAATATCTTTTCCAATTGTAAACGTATCTCTAAAAATGTGTTCTTTGTTTTTGTACAACCATAAAACAACCAATTCTCTTGTGAGGAGAAGGACAATGGTCCTCACAACGTCTGTTTCTCATTCTATACTTGTTGAGACATATGGTCTCTTCACAAGTAGTAATACACATTACACACACAAACGCACACGCACACACCCGCACTCATCAGAGCATCAGGTATATAGAAGTCCACTGCAGACCCTCTCAGACCCCCGGACAAGGGGGGAGACAGGTGTACAGTGGGACGTATTGTATGGCGCCCAGACCTGGCCACTGTGACGCTGTCATCAGCACATGTGCAGCAGCCTGCCATCCCTTTGGCCTCCACTCAGCAGATAAGACCAGGCAGCCATTCAGCTATTCACACAGCCAAGCCACTCTCCTCTCACTATGGGCATCTTTGTCTGACCAGGACACAGACCTGAAGCGTAGAGAGAGAGAGAGAGAGAGAGAGAGAGAGAGAGGGGGGGGGGCAAGGGTGCAGATGCAGTGAAATAAAGGAAGAACGATTGAAACAAAGAACTTAGAAAGAAGGAAAGAAAGAGACGGAGAGAAAGAGAGAGAGAGAGCATTGCCATATGGAATGAAAGCGGCCCACAGGAGACTATTTGTCTGTGCTGCCTGCCTGCGTGTGTCTGCTGCCACACTTAGAGTATCAGATGATGGCGTCATTAGAATTAGAATTGAAGCGGTGCTCCAGTGTTTCATATGGCCGCTGGCTTGCTGTTTGGAGGGTCGTAATGGCTCCTTTGTGCACTTTCTCCTCACTCCTCATGTCCGGACTAGGGTTGCATCTATAGGTTTCCTTAGCAGTTGTTCTATCGATAACTTTTTTTTTCAATTAATTGAACTAGCCCTTATACCCGTAGTGAAATACTTGCGGGGGGTACTGCGCCCTGGGTGCGTTTTCGCCTTTTTAATTCACTAATAAATTCATTATTCATTTATAATTTGTTAAATTGGAAAAAGGGCTTCGTTAAGACCTCCATATTATTATGGTCAATGCCTGTGTGAAAAGTGGGAGTGATTGGTGCAGGCAGTGAGGATATACGGCGGTCACAGTGACAGACAGACAGACAGACATTGTCAGAATCATAGTATGATAATCGAGAGGCATGTTTTAATTTTCATAATATTAATTTGTGTTCGTTTTTTGTTGCTTTCGGGCAGAGACCTCATCAATGCCCTACGTGTTCATACTACAGCGGCACACAACAGTAACAGATATACAGTACAAGCTCTATTTTGAGATTGTCCATCTGCTACTTTAGATATCAGAATCAGCTCAGCCCTGTTTTATACTTTGTCGTTCAACAGTGTCACATCAAAATAGCAAATATTGCAAATCTACAAGCCTTATAGTTTAAAAAAATTAAATTGAGTAAGTTGATCCCGACGGCCTTTACTGCATGTCTTCCCCCCATCTCTCTCTCCATTTCCTGTCAGCCTACTGTCTGTCCCTCCAAAAAATATATAAAATAAAGGTGAAAGCCACAAAAAAACATATATTGAAAAAAATAAAAAAGTAGGGTGTTCATTTACCCCCAAAAAAGAAAGAAAAACACAAAAAGTTAGAATATGGAGATAAGAGTTTTCTGCCCGACAACAACGATATGAATTCTCGTGGTTTAAAATGTTGCTCAAGAGCTGTGTCACAGAACGTCCTCACTCCCCACTCTGTGTAATGACTATACTTTGTAAAGATTTTCCTTTTTGTGTGTGTGTGTGTGTGTGTGTGTGTGTGTGTGTGTGTGTGTGCGTGTGCGTGTGTGTGTGTGTTTTCCCAATTATTTGGGGGCTCACTTGCAATGCCCTCACAGTCCACCAGTAGGCCCCGGCCCCCAGGTTGGGGAATTTCTGCATGGTCTAATGGACAAGTCATAAAAAGTGCAAACGTAGAGAAAAAGCTGGAAGCGGCCACAGTGTTAATACCTTATAATAGCTGATACTGAAGAAAAGTCACATTATGGCCAAAATATCAGCCTGTCTCTACTAGAGATGTTGGAAGCTATATAACAGTGAGAGGGACACATGTAAAATGTGGCCATAAATAATCTCAAGACAGGATAATAAAGGAAGATATTTTTTTCCTTCGGACCACTTGGATTTGGTTCCATAACAATCAGTGTGGTTGGATCCATGAAACAGAAAAAATGAGCGCGAGTGAATTCTATTTTTCATGTGTATGTTGCGTGTCTACCCAGCCCTGAGTGATTTCAACAATAGCTTAGTTCATGAAATCTCATACCTTCTCTCTGGCTGTGGCTTCTCAGTCCACAGTCCAACAGCACAGAGTGACAGCATGAGGCAGTGGAAAATAGGAGTGTCACACACACGCACGCACGCCTACACACTCACACACACGCGCGTACACGCACGTGCACACACACACACACACATACACACACACACACACACACACACACACACACACACACACACACACACACACACACACACACACACACACACACACACACACGTTTGTATTACTACTACTTGTGTGGAAGTCAACATTTTAGGACAGCAATTTCATGAATGTGATATTGGAAAACCTAACTCTAATCTGAATAATTTCCCAACTTTCAAAATCCTTTTTCACCATGAAACTTAATTTTCGTTCTTGTATATACTTGACATTGTGATGACCAGGAAAATGGTCCTCGCAACATCTGTTTCTCTATTTTTGTGAGGACATTTGGTCCTCACAAGTATAGTAATACAAACACACACACGTCGCGCGCATGCATGCACATGCACACACTCACACGCCTTTGCATTTCCATGTACATCCTCTTTCTCAGGGTCTAGTCTTCCGTACACATGTGTGTGTATTTTCTCCACTTATTTTTTTTCTCCCCCTGATGATGGCACTCCGGCCCACCACTATACTCCCCCGCGTGCACAGCGCTCATTGCAGCGTCTACCCACCGTGGCCAAGGGGTGAAGTGGAGTCCACAGGATGGGGGGGTGAGAGGTGGAGGGGAGTGAAGCTGGGCCCGTTCCCACAGGCCTGACTCATGGCTTTAAACGCTCACGCTAACAAAGACCCGGGGCACACGGGGCACGGCACCCTGGGGTGCAGCCAGACGCACGTGCAAACACGCACACACGTTAATGCAAAGTGTTGCTCTCGGGTAGAAACTTCTTATCTCCATATTTTAACCTTTTGTGGATTTCTTTTGGGTAAATGAATGTCCTACTTGATCTTACTAACTACAGCATCACACAAAAAACATCAAAAGTTGCAGATCTGCAAGCTCGAAACATGGCACATTTTTGGCACATGCACATTTTGGTACTTTTGCTGTTTTTAAATTTGACTCCCGGAAAGTAACTGTTTTGGACATGTGAGATTTCCACCCGGCAGACGAATTAACATAATGCACACACAAATGTGCACATACACACACACAGACGCATGCACATGCACATGACACGCAAGGGCATGAGCGCCCACACACATGCATGTGCACAGCTGCACGCACACACACACACACACACACACAGACACCCACACGTGACTCACACTTGTCTCATTCAAACGGCTTCTGGATGTTTTACGACCTTGAGAACGTTCAGATGTTCGGTGGACTTGGACGTGAACTCACACACACACAGGCTCCTTGCTTGGTGAACTTGAACTTCAAAAGGAGAGGGGCGAGGAGGGTGGAACACGTAGCCCATGGAAAAGCCGGGCGGGCATTGTGGACGGATGACGCAGTGGCCTTAGACCATGTCTACTCTCTCACATGTCTTGGACCATCTAAGAAAACAAACCTCTCTACTGAGAAGGAAAGGCCTTGAACTGGGTGAACCTGCAGCATGGGACCAACTTTGAAGCTTTGAAAACCATGTTAACCACTTAGACCACAAGCGTTGCTAATCTGGGGGCAAACGCTATAGGAGTCCTGTTGTCATGCTTTTCTGGCTTGTTGATTGGCTTTTTTAAGCCTTTTTATATAGGGCTTAAAGTGGTTAAGTGGGGGAAAAAAATCTATCAAACGGTTATTTGTGTAAATAAAAATAGACGGAAATATTAGGTAGGACTAGTGGTCAAGACAATCCAGTAGAAATAAGACTAGTCACAAGTTCTGCGTGCATGTCACACACTAAATAATAATCTACGAGATTGTTTGTAGATCGGCTATTTTCAGCGCCCAGCTATGTATAAATCAAGCATTACGGTGCCATTACAGCCTGACAAAATACAATTTGGACAATTTAGTCAACTAAAATTGTACGGTATTTAGTCAACTAAAACCTAGAGACTGAAAGTAAAACATTTCAGATAACAAAAATTTGACTTAAACCAAATGGAATAATTCAAAAGACCATGATACAATAATCTGCTGTCAAAATTAACACTGGATGGCAGTCGGATCCAATATCATGTCTGCCATCATGTCTCTATAGCAAGTTGCACATCTATCTAGGAATTCCCGCGTCTGTCCAAGTGCATCCCTATACCAACCTCCTGGTGACGTTGGGAGCGTCTGCTCTTTCCTCCTATTAAAATCTGTCGTGTGTTCCCATATGGTACTCCCATAGTCAAACACAGACAGGGAAATGTGCAAGGGCGTTGATGCGGGCAAATTGTGCACCCAGTGAAACTGTCAAAGCTAAAGGGTGGCACCCCGGCTCCCACGAAGCTGTGCCAACGTCCTCTCTTTTTTTTCTTTTTTCTCTCCCCCCCCCAGTTCCAATCTGGCAGTACCCAGCCAGCCTCATCCAGCGGGTGCCATCTGGCTGGCTGCGCCCCAATCAAAGAGCTCATTCTGGGGGTTAACTCTGCAGCACAGGAGGGTGGCGACTTTAAAGGGGTGGGGGTGGTAGAACAAGGTAGACCCACAGGCCTAAAGGGAGCGCGTGGTGGAAAGTCATTGAGAATGGTCACTGTACTAAGTATTGTCGCTATCGAGAAGAAACCTCTTATCCCCATATTCTAACTTTTTCCTTTCCTCGTAAATTAACACCCTCTATTGTTCCACAAAAGCATCAAAAATTGCAAATCTGTAGGCTTGTCGATCTAATTTTTGAATTTGATTCGTGAAAAGTAACAGTTTTGGACATGAGCTTTCCACCCGACAGAGATGGTAATATACTACAGTATGCTACTTGTATTTGAATTAGAACATAACCGAGGTGAATGCTCGCAACGTGTCAACACGTTTGGAAAGAAGAGAAAAAAAATGATGTAATAGCAGGGACTGTTACGTCTGGTACTTTCAGTGTGATGCCGCTTACTGTACTTTTCCCTCCAGTAATGCTAGAGTGCATGCAGGGCTTTTGCTTTTACTTCAGAGTAGTTTTTACACCTCTGCTTTGAAGCCACCCTTTACTACCCTGCAGCTCACAGAGAGAGAGAGAGAGAGAGTCTTTATCAGGCTAGCGGAGGCACAATGGTGTTGTGCAGTGTGTGTGTGTGTGTGTGTGGGGGGGGGGTTATCTCTTTGTATAGATGAATGAATGAATAGAGGAGGAGGACTGAAACACTAGCACCACCCCACCCGACCACCACCCCCGCCTCACTCACACACTTTTTTTTCATTCTTTTTTTTTGGGGGAGGGGGGGGGTGGCCATTCTTGAACCCTGTATGTTTTAGGCAGGCCAACTCAGGACCCCCCCCCCCCTCCCCTCCACTGACAGAGCGACAGATACCATCAATTACCGAGGTCCAGCCCCTGGCCACCATATGGCCAGTAGGCTGTATAGGGAAGTAGCCTGTTCATTTCACAGGCCCCGGCCCTGCATATGCTGCCGCAAGCACCAGCCATTAGAGATACTCTGTGTGTGTGTGTGTGTGTGTGTGTGTGTGTGTGTGTGTGTGTGCGGGTGTGTGGGTGCATGCGTGCGGTGGTGCATGCGCTGTGTGCGCTTTGCACACCACTATAGGCTTGGGCTAGAATTTCAGGGCGACCTGAAAGTCAAGGGGTCAGTCTAGAGTTACAGGATCGGACCTTGTGTGTGAGTGTGCACGTATATGTATGCGAGTGCGCGCACTTGTGTGTGTGTGTGTGTGTGTGTGTGTGTGTGTGTGTGTGTGTGTGTGTGTGTGTGTCATTCAGGTTTCAGCTGCCACAGCCATTACAGTGTATCGTTGATGTCGGGCATAAACCTCTTATCTCCATATTTGAACTTTTCATGTTTTTTTTGTAAATGCCCTTCTTCGTCATGCTATACACTGTCACACAGAAGTTGCAAAAGTAACAGATAATCTCAGCTTGTAGATCGGAATTTTTTGCTACTTTTGAATTCTGAAAAGGAGCAGTTTTGAGGAAAAGTACAAAAGTATTGGCATCAGAATATAATTAAAGTATTTCCAAAAGTTCAATATAAAATCTTTAAGATGGAGTGCTGTGATTTTTTTCATATATTGTTTTTATGTGGACACGGCCACCAGTTCATTAAGTATGCCTGGTTTTCCTGGTGGGTGGTGATGGGTGGTGATCCACCTGAACTGAAGCCACACCCACAGCTGTAGTTGTATGATAAAGGGGGGGGGGGGGGTTAGGGGAGGGGCTGATAGTGTCGTATCACTATATTACTGTTTATTTCATTGGCCCGTTTGACTGTCAAGGGTTCAGCCTCCAGGAAGAAACCCTAAATACAAAGTTAATACACCATTGCACATAAAAACAACTCCAGGGTGTAAACAAGAACTGATCAATTATCAGTTAATTACCAGGCTGCCTTATAATGTAAATATCTGTCTATCTGTATTTATGTGTGTGGAAACAAGCGCCTACTGACGCCTTTCTTTAATGTATCCCGTTGGCACCGACGCCTAATGACGTGCACAACGGATTTTCTTTTTTTTGTATTTGTCACAATGGCCATAAATGGCACAACCTCTACACTTTGGTGTCCACCATGTGGCATTGAATGAGTTTTAACAACAACAGGATCTGTGGAGGTGACTCTGTAACTGTGACAGTGTAGCCTTAGCCTACTACAAATGGAACCAAAGGACCCTTTTATAACAATAAACTCTGAGACCGTACAAATGGACTGTTATGGGTCCACTTGGTGGTATTTGTACACTCTCAGGTGGCACATTCTCCAAACCATTATATGTCGCACCTCACGCACAGCGGCAGCCAATCAGAACTACAGAACTATGCGTCAGTGTCTGAAGTTTCCATGGGTAGACCAGCGCTGGTAAAAAAATATATACAGTGCAATTAAGTACAATACTTGAGTACATGTACTTATAGTTACTCTCCACCACTGAAGCTCAGCTTGTAGATCGGCAATGTTTACTACTTTTGAATTAGAACTACACTTTTGGACATACAAGGTTTCCAGCCGACGTGGACTACATCTCAAGCTGACAGCCAATCTATACACATCATTAGACACCTGTGAAGCAGCCAACAGGAATTAGTCCTCGCTCTGCAAAATAAAAGCGTGGGCCGAGCGACACTCAATCTCCCTTTCCTCCCCACACTCCTCCTGACGTCTTGAAAAAAAAGGACAAATCTCCCCAAATGCACCCTAATTGAATTAGACGTGTCTGTTTGAAATCAAACTGCAACTGGAAAAGAAATCCTCCCCGTCTCACTGAATCGACTCTCCACACACTGCACTACCAGGCCCATTAACAAAAAACACATTGCCCTGTGTGAGAGGAGGGGGGTTGGAGGGAGGGAGGGAGGGAAGGAAGGAAGGAAAGAAAGAAAGAATAAGACAGCAGCAGAAAGAAAGAAAAAGACGGCAGCAGAAAGAAAGAAATAAAGCATTGCAATAAGCAGTGATGGAAGAAGTACTCATTTACTTAAGTAAAAGTATCAATACTCTGAGTTACAAGTGGAAGGCCCGTATTCAAAATGTACTGTCACTAAAAGTACAAAAGTCTTATGCATCAAAATATACTTACAGTGCCAAAAGTTCTATTACTCATTGTACAGAATGTCCCATTTCACTCTTTCAAAATGTATTAAAACAATCTTTAGAAAATAGCCGATCTACAAGCTCCCATTATGAGCTTGTAAATATACTGAAGTGGTTAATGATGTAATAATAAATACAAAATCTACAAAGTAACTAGTGACTAAAAGTTTTCGGTTAATTGTATAGTGGAGCAAAGGTGCCATTGCCCTGCGAGTGAGAGAGAGAAAGAGAAACAGCGTGTCAGAATAATAAGACAGCAGTATGCAGAGAGAGAGTGAGAGAGAGAGAGGGGGGGGGGGGGGGGGGGGGGTATATAGTTTGTGTTTGATATATAATGTGAGAAAGAGCCAACAGAAAAACAAGGAAACATCTGGGTGATTAATCTTTTGTAAGAGAAGAAAACAGAGAGAGAGAGAGAGAGAGAGCGGTACCAGCCAGTTGGAGAATGAGAATGGACTTGCACGTGCATACGCACACGCACGCACGCACGCGCGCACGCACACACACACACACACACACACACACACACACACACACACACACACACACACACACACACACACACACACACACACACACACACACACACACACACACACACACACACACACAGCTGGGAGCCAGAGAGAGAGAGAGCTCTATCCATGTGAGTCATGATGCTCATTAATATTATATCAAAGCCTCTTTGGTTGCAGCAGCAGTTAGTAAGCAAATAAAAGGAGAGTTTCCCTTCCAGTCAGATAGATGTTATTGCATCCCCTGGTCAGTCAATGCCATGATGCCATGTGTCCATTGTCCTGGTGTTTATGGTTACCTGAGCACCAGCTGGAACTATTACTCACTTACTGTATGGGTACCATTGTGAGGTGCATTATTCAAATACTTTATTTCGACCGCCTTCGAACAGTGAGACAAAGGGCTATATCTTGCGCCACCCCTTAACCCTTATTTTTACTATTAAAAAAAATAAAACATTTCGATGTAGATCGGCTAGTTGAACTATTTAAAAAGTTTTTCGAAATAGTAAAAAATGGCAAATATGTTTAGGCATAAGGGATAAGGGTGGCGCAAGATGGAGACCAAAATGCACAAAGTATAGGGAGAAGCTTGGAGCTTATTAGTGCCTGTCCTTTTTTTTTTTTTTGTTATTTAACAAAAAAGATAAGTTGTGAGGAACATAATTATACAAAAGCCAAACAAACAAAAGCATTCTTTGAGGTCTAGAGTAGTAGAACCCTATAGTCTGACAATCCAACATAGCATTATAGTTTTGTCAAAATATCTATGTGTAGCCGTTCCTTTTTCATTATTAAAAAAAAAACTTTACGAAAGTAAAATTGTGAAAATCTATCTACAAGCTCACAGTGCGTTGCGGTTATTTTGTGAGCTCGTAGATTTTGCCATTTTCACTACTCTTGTGCAACAACTCTTGTATGGCATTAATTTACAGGGAAAGAAAAAAAGTTTTAAGGATTGAAATAAAAAAATATCAAAAGTAGCAGATCTACAAACTGGAAGCATGTCGCTTCGCACCACGTTTAGAGCTTGTAGATCTTCTACTTTTGATGCTTTTGTGTGACGCTGTAGTGCGATCAAGTAAGGCGTTAATTTATGAAAAAAGAAAATGAATAAATATGGAGATAAGAGGTTTCTGCCATGAAGCAGCGATATATACTTTAGTAAAAGAAAAAAAAAAGAAGAAATGGAGTACTTCTCTCAGCACTGCATGCGTGTTATGCTAGCTGTGTGCTCTGAATGGTTGGAGGAGGCAGGAGGGCCATACGTTACTGCCGGTGTTTACTCTAGATGAGGCTGACTTAAGCGTAACGGGCCGTAGTAAAACCAGCCTGCCGGGGATGAGTGGAAACTGGAACACATGTATGGGTGCAAGCCTGCCTCCCATCCCCGTGATGAGATGGACAGATAGACACAAAACATCTGCTCCGCAGAGCGAGCGCACGCACGCACACACATACACACGCACATACACACGCACATGAACACGCACACACGCACGCACATGAACACGCACACACGCACGCACCCCCGCACGCACACACACAGGGGCCCCAAGTGGGGGTCCGATGCTATCGTAGTGAACTGCAGGTGTTCCATAATAGGCGCGCACACACACACACACACACACACACACACACACACAGGCATGCAGAAACACACACATGCTCGCGCTGATGTGAAAAGCTTACGGAGCATGTCGCAGAAGCATCTCACGCACAGTTGGTAGTGTGATACTCTGACGAGCCTGACCAGCTCATATTGGCACCACCTGTTGTTAAAAGAGGCCTCGCAGTACAATGATGACCGTTTTATACATTACACACTCACTGCTGTGGATGGTCCAATGAACGCTCACTGGCACACAATTACACATTG
>NC_137865.1:9763035-9768035 GCF_963924005.1 Protomyctophum bolini
ACTATGATCCTTGCAAAATGTTTTCTGATACTTGACCTTATATAAGTCTGACTGACTTCAAACTCGCCGCACGTGCCGTGCCGAGCACCCCAAGGGACTGTGAGGCCTGCCATCCAGTCGGTTCTCTCTAACCGCTGATTCCAGTGACATGTGGGCATGTGTCATCAGCCTGACATCATGGTACTCAATATAGGCATAAAAGGGACACAGACAGACAGACAGAGGAGTAGAACATTTAGGCTAAAAGGATAACACAAAAATGCATAGCATAAGAACACATTAATACCATTAACACTAGCATGTCTGAAGTAAAATCAGACAGAAGTTGAATGTGCTTAAATTCATATTCAGAAAGTGTTTCAGATGTCAAAAATGTCTGAGATGATGGAATGGTGATGGATGATGATGGTCATGGAAGGGAAACCTTCTGAAAGGCCAAAGATAATCAACTTCAAAATCTAAAAAGAAAACGGTCAAAATGACCTCTCAGACATGCTAGTGTTGGCTTTTCAGGCCCATTCTGAAACAAACCAGTGATTCACATCCCAGAGGATCCCACAAAGCAAAGTGGGCTTCATAGAAATCGTTCCTTGAAATGACACAGATGGAAGCCACAGAACCACCGCCGTCCTTATCTCCACCATCAAGACCAGTGCTGTTTAGCCTGCTGGTGTTATTCTTGCCCAGTGCTGGTGTCATTACAGCTACAACAACTCTCCCACACACACACACACACACACACACACACACACCCCCCCGAGAGAGAGAGACCCCCCAGTCAGGTGGTGGGCCCGGCGGTGGAAGTGGAGCCTGGTTCCACTACTTCCCTTCCTTCCGTTCTTCCCATCCACTTCCCAGCGTCCCCTCATTCCTGTCCCCGGGAGCGAGGGGACGCCATCCGGTCTCACGCTCTGTGAAACCAAGCGTTAGGGTCCCCCGTCAGGGTCCGCCTGGCTGTGACCCTGTTGGCACTAGATAATCCCCGCCGAGGTGACAACTGCCTGCATGGGCGACCGACAGTGACACACAGACAATAACACCCACCCTGCTCACGTGTTTACATAGACACTCCACCAGAGTATCTCTCTCTCGTGCTCTACGATATAGATCAAGAGAGAGAGAGAGTCTCTTGATATATCGTCTTATCTCTCATAATCAGTGCACGAGAGGGTGACCTTTACCAAAAAGGACTGATCTTATAAAGCTAACAACGTAACTGGTTTCTGCCCGACAGCAACGATATGCTTCAACTAATTTAATTTACAGTATAGGATATATTTACGCGACTGCAGAGACTAAACAGAAGTGTGTGTGTGGGTGTGGTTGTGGGTGTGTGTGGGGGGGACTGGGACGACATCTGACATTCAAACTTGTCTCGAAAGCGTTTGTATAAATGCGTTGGAGCCAGCAGTGTGTGTGACCATATTCCCATAGTGAGGATAGCAGATCAATGCAGACCCGTATCATACTGTGTGATCTGGGCCTCCCCACAGACTGTTGCTTTAGACAAATCCCTGCATTTCCTCTCCCAGTCACAACACTCCCACTGTGAACCAAAGCCCACCTGAATGACTGTGTGTGTGTGTGTGTGTGTGTGTGTGTGTGTTTTGAGTGTGACAATTCTAGATCAGTGATTCCCATCCCACATGGTGGGTGGGTCGGCACCCACCCACCATGTGGGATGGGAATCACAGAGTTTGACACACTCAAACTAATTGGCAAAACGCTATGGTTTTGATGATAATGCATTAATGTCTTGGCATTGTTTGATGGGCCGCTATTACCAGCTGTGTGTACCACGGAATGTGATGATTTGATTGGCTGAGCACGGAACGTGATGATGTACTGTATGATGATGTATGATGATACGAGCGTCCCTCACTTCACACGAGTGCGATTGTTTTATTTGCAACCTTGAAAAATGAGTGAGTTAGTTTGTTTCGCTGTTACAGGCCTGTATTTACATTTTTGCTTGACTAGATGGGCGTAAACGTATTAGTCTGTCAATGCATTTGCATTAGAAGGGTGTAGTAGTGTAACCACGATAGTCTGGATGCGACCCAGAATACCATTACAACAACATTATGGAGGGAAAACCATTGCGTTCCTGACATGACATGGCATTATAATGAAAGCATTACACGGATAAATCATGTCATCTCCTGTTCCTAATAGTGTTTTGATTATTTGTCATCTCGTTCTCAAACATCTCTGAGGCAAAATATCGCTGCACCTACCGTAGGCACCACCGTCCTCCACTACAATAACAGCTCTGCTAAAGTTGTGCTTAACCGTAGGGTGCTTATAATGTCCCGGCTAATTAGCATCAAGCTAAACTAGCTATGAGCACATCAGTTCCAGTGTAAACGTCTCCTCTCCTGGGCCTTGGCCTGAGAGATTGCACTAGCGTGGCTCCAGTGTGAGCTAACCAAAGCAGGGCCACATATGTGTTGCATTTGGACATTAAAGCTCGACTATTATGAGATTAAATCGGGGGAACTTGTGATATTCAGTTCAGATCATGGGGCTCCCTCTGGTCTCAGTCACGCAGGCAGACCAGTATTGCCAGATTTTGCAAGAGAAATAAGCAACCAGGTTTACGAAAGCAAGCCAAGTGACTATAGGCCACATGAGCACTTTATATGCATCGGCTATTGCCGATCTTCAAGCTCACAGCGCGTCTCATTCGTGCAGTGTTACAGTATGTTCTTGTAGATCTGCTATTATCAAAAACATTTGGAATATATTAAAAAAAAACTAAAAAACAGATGGGATCTGCGGAGAAATGGGTGTCCTTAACACGTGCAAATGTTTGAGAACTGGTTTAAACAAAACACAAATGGAAGCAAGCCCAAAAAACTGCAACCGGCAACTGTCAATATTTACAAGAGAGTTTACAGAAAAACAAGCCCACAGTTTCTTATAATTAGCAGACATGGCAACTCTGCTCTCAAACTGATATGTGTTCCGGCCTTTGGCCAAAGCCCACAGAAGAAATGAATAAATGTGTTTTCTCCTCACGGTGGTGCACTGTAGGTGAACTTGGCGCGCTCAGGGAAGCTAAGATACAGTAGACTGCTCAGCCATTTGGCACCGTTTTTATCAAGTTTAGATGTTCGTTATTTGTAATTGAACTGGAGTCGGTGGAGGACCTGCTCTGATTGTAGACCCCCACTAACAAGCATGCACACACGCACACACACACACACACACACACACACACACACACACACACACACACACACACAGACACAGACACAGACACAGACACATGCACACAGACACACGCACGCATGCATGCGCGCACGCACGCACACATGCATGCACGCACACTCACATGGTTGTATGTTGGTCTTGCAAACTTTTGAGGACTTTGAGTATTCATCCAGAATTAATTATATTATATTTACCGTATTTCTAAATTTGTTTTTGTATTTGTTTTTGTATTTCTAAAACTGTTGAATAGTTTTGATTTATAATGTATGAATAATCTAAATCGCCAAAGTAACTAGTAACTATAGCGCTGTGCTTTTGAATTAATGTGGTGTAAAAAAAGTTTAATATTTTCTTCAGATGTAGCGAAGTAGAGTAATTTCAAGTAAATATACTTTCCCGATTCCCGCTGGGGACGCTGCGGTCACTGAGGCGAATGGGCCTTTCTGTGTGGACTTTGCATGTTCTCCCCGTGTCCCCTAGGGTAGGTAGTGGTACCCTCACAAAAACATGCAGTAATCCTGGTCTCTAAGCTACCTCCCCCTGGCCAGCCGGGGTGCCTGATGGAGGGGAAAGGAACTGGTCGGAATAACGTGTTCCTTCCATGCGTTACGTCCGGCCGGGGAAACTCTCCCCTGTCAGGTGAAAAGACTCCTCATGCATAGAAGACAGCTGCCGCTGCCCCCCCAGGATTACATTAGATAATTGACACTGGGTGAAAAACATGGGCTGCAAAATCGTGTGATAAAAAAAAAATCTGTGTTTCAATATGTAGCTTTTTATCTGCCCTCTCTTTTTCCTTCATTTAAAAGTACTGTATAGACATGGCTGCAGTTGACTGGCCTACGAGAGGCTGTGACTGGCAGGCACAATGTAAGCGTTTAATTGTTTGTGCAGGAGAAATGCTCTGGGTCATGTGTGATGAATTACCATAAAAAGAGGCCCTGAATAGCATGGAGAAGTGGAGTGATATTGGATATAAATGCAGGCTGCGCTTTGCACCGAGGCTGATGAGACCGGGCCCCAGTTGTAAAGAGCCATTTTATTATGTGGCAAATATTGTTACATGTACAATAAAAATCACAGGGACAGGACGAAATAAAACCTGCAACATGTTAACACACTTTATGTAGGGGGGGAGAGAGACATAGACAGAGAGAGGGAGGGAGAGAGAGGCAGAGAGAGAGACATTTTGTAAAAGGTATTTATATAGCACCTTTATCAAAAGTACAATGTGCATTTGCTCTGGAAAAAATATATTGTAACTTTTTTGTTTTATTTAGATCTTTTGAAAAGTTTCTAAATGCACCAAAATAGGGTCACGGAATAATAATAATAAATAATGAACTTTATTTATAAAACAGAGTTACAAAGTGCTTTCCAGTGGCATATAAAAAGGCAATACATCAGTTAAGAGGCACTTACTGGAATAAAACAATAGAAATAAAGCGTTACAGCATTACACTGTGTGTGTGTGTGTGTGTGTGTGTGTGTGTGTGTGTGTGTGTGTGTGTGTGTGTGTGTTGGCCTGCCCGCTAGGCCAGTGTTTGCCAAACAGTGGGTCAGGACCCATTTTTGGGTCGTGGACGCATTTTTTACGGGTCATGAATAAACATCCCTTTTGTCTTAAAACTTCTTAAATTTAAAGGGGAAAAAATCACACGAATTTCATAAATATGCACATGCATGAAGTGAATGGCAAATCGAGTGGCAAAGTGAGAGGCAAAGTCAGTTTAACATATAGTTTAATGTTAATTAATGCAATCAGACAGGACTTTTCTGTTTGG
>NC_137865.1:9770535-9778035 GCF_963924005.1 Protomyctophum bolini
TTTACGAGGGCCTTTAGTCACAGGGAGCATATGGGGAGAGGGCAGCTTGGTCCTCGTTTCATTGCTGACTTTCTCACCAGGCCCTTGCACGCCACGCCACGTGAAGCCTGCTCTGATTGACACCATTTCTTTAGAAACAGCCTTGTGACCAATTTGACTGCCAGCTTTACCTGATGACCTGCAGTAACGAGTGCGAAACTTGGTCGGAGCGGCGGTTGTCCAGAGCTGAAAAACAACCGATGTCCGTATATGTGTCAAAAATCATTATTACAAAGTATAGTTGTCCCACTTTTATGCCCTATATAACGTGCAATCATCCTATTATCTGGGAGACAAGACATCAAAGGTGATAGTCCTTATTCACTTTAGCCCTATTGTGTACTTTGTGGTGCTCTATTTTTCCGCGTGTCTGTGGAGGATACACTGCCCTCGCATTCAGAGAAAAAAAGCTGAACTCCCCGCGGGTCGGGATGGACGGATTATCAGTGCAGCCAGTGTAGTACTCCCCCCGGAAGTATCATGGTTTGTCAGGTGGAAACCTCATACATGCCCTTTTCAGCTCAAAACACATCACTTTGCTACTTTTTATGCTTTTGTGTGATGCTGTAGTATGATCAATTAGGGTGTTAAAAACGATATCTCCATGACAAAACTTTTGTACTTTTACTCAAGTGACATTTTATTTATGGGAGTGTTTCTAAACTCCCCTGCTCCCTGGCCGCACGTCATTCCGACGGAGCATTTGTCCGACATGTCGGACATGCGCTGCTCCCGTGCTTGTGGTTATGGTTAGGTTAGGGTTTGAGGTGGGTTGTCGTTAGTCGGATCAATGACTATAGTCTGAACTAAGTACTGCACCCGGCTGAGTCAACACCACAGAAACCTTTTCAGTGTTCATTTCATCGACTGAAACTATTTGTAGTCCAAAATGAACACTGGCAGCAAGTGCAAAAAGGAAGCGCAGAGCAGATTGGATTCACCCCGACCTGGATGAGGACAGACACCCGAGACATCCTGAGGAGAGGAAATGAGCCGCTGTGGTCCTGGAGGTTTCCAGCCATGCTGAGATGGAACAGTCCTGGAGGAGGAAGAGCGTGGAGCACAGCCAGAAGGACCAGTCCTCCTCCTGCTACCCCTCAACAACAAGTAGTCCAGGTTTAGTTAGGGTCAATGTCCCACAGCGGTGGTTGGTGGAAGAGCTACTTACTATACTAGTGTATTTTCCGTTTTCTGTTGTTAAGTAAAAGTAGCAATACCACAATATAAAAATATGTTTACTTTAAGTACAAAGGTATTGACACAATATGCTTTATACAGTACAAAAGTACTGTTTTATACTTTGGTATTTATCTACAAGCTCTATATGCATTGTGGTTGTGATGCGTAAATGAGCTATTTCCAAATAGCCAAATATGGAATGGCTTCAGGTTTATTTATGTATTTATTTTAATAATCTAAATCTTCAAAGTAACATAACTTAACTAACATTTTCAAATAATTGCAGTGGAGGATAAAGTAAATTGCCTCTGAGATATAGTGGAGTATATGTAAATACTCAAGTTAAATAAGTAAGTACCTCAACATCGTATTTAAGTACAGTACCTACATGCACTTAGTTACTTTCCAGCACTATTTAACACTGTTTATTGGTTGCGTTGCAACCCGGCCCTTTTTAACATTATTGGCAGGTTTGTTGTTGTGTTGCCCCAGGAAACTAGAATAAACCTATTTTTTACTGCTCACGAGGGGCCTATTGATTGAATCAGTCATTAATAATAATTAGTATAAAGCTTGTTCGCGTTTCTGTAACAAGGTAGACAGACCACCTGGAGACTGCTGAGACACTATGGGGTACCTGAGAATATCAGCAACATCGACACTGTCCTACAAACAACACCTGCAGGACGTAAGAGCCAAAGTATCGTCAAGGGTCTCGCTTATCCGTCGCCTCGCTGGCACAACTTGGGGAGCCTCCGCCAGGACACTACGGATCTCCACACAAGCCCTGGTGTTCTCTGCTGCCGAGTACTGTGCTCCAGTATGGAAGAAGGTTGATCCTGCCTTCAACAATGCCCTTTGGATCGTAACTGGCTGCCCGAAGCCCACCCCTGTGTCCTACCTGCCAGTCCTGGGGACCCTCGCACTTGCAAGGAAAGTCCAAGAACACGACTAGCATATCCTGCACGAAACAACAAATAAGGCATGCAGAATCAAGTCCCGCCAGCCCTACAACCGGACATACAAGAGATGCTTGGTTCCATCCCCTGTCGACAAGGGCATGGCTGGCAACCACCTGGAAGCGGGAATGGGAGTCGACTGAGCCCACACGTCTGCACCGCTACATTCAAGACCCGGGAGATGGGAGTCGAAGGAGAACATCTACCACGCCGGCATAGGCCCCTGCTGAACCGCCTCCGTACTTGGGTTGGTCGCTTCAAATCGTCCATGAAGGAGTGGGGCCTGGCAGACAGCGCAGCATGCGAGTGTGGCGGGCCTGAGCAGACTGGCGAACACATAATCACCGGTCTGTCCTCTGTACAGACCTCCTTCAGAGGCTGGCTTCTTCCACGTGGGACCGGAGATAGTGGCGTGGCTTTGCGACTATAAGCTGGACATATGACGACGGTACACAAAAGAAGAAGAAGGAACTGACCTGACCTGCAGGGTGGTACAGGAGCAGCACCTCAGCCTTCCATGTGAGGACAGGAGTGAGGCAAGGCTGATTTGGACCGTCTATTCTTCCTAGAAAACGCTCGCCTGCATGCATACTTTGTTTTGTGCCATTTGGAATAATATGAAATGAAGTCCTGTACACACACACTTTGACTTAAATGTCCAGCCACTCTCTTTTTTGAGAAGAAATATCAGATAACTCATCAGAGGTCTAAGTCAATCAATGAGTTGAACATTAACTCATACCATAGCATATACCGGTAGGTTGGAAGTGATGAAACCAAAACAATGAGTACATACACATTGGGTTGGGTTCTTTGTCTTGATTGGGTCGAATTGGTATCATAACCTGAATATGTACATTATGTTCTGTTTATTGAAAGCTGGAGAGATGGGGAGACCCCTGTCACTGAATTGATATAGCAATGATTGCTATATCAATCAGAATACCTTTAACACTAAGTGATAATCTTGTGTGTAGTTTCCACCCTGGGTGAGTCAGTGTTGTGATCATGTGGATTGTGTTTCTGTACTGAAGCCGACACTATTATATCTATTAATTAATACCATGTATTGGATCCATGAGTAGATTTATATTGTGTTGTGTTGTGTGTGAACTGTGAAGGGTTCCATGGATGTGTCCATGCTTTGACTGCAGTGGTTCAGGGTGCATGCATCAGGTACAGGTGTGTTCAGGGTGCATGCAGCAGGTGCAGGTGTGTTCAGGGTGCATGCATCAGGTGCAGGTGTGTTCAGGGTGCATGCATCAGGTGCAGGTGTGTTCAGGGTGCATGCAGCAGGTGCAGGTGTGTTCAGGGTGCATGCATCAGGTGCAGGTGTGTTCAGGGTGCATGCATCAGGTGCAGGTGTGTTCAGGGTGCATGCGTCAGGTGCAGGTGTGTTCAGGGTGCAATGCATCAGGTGCAGGTGTGTTCAGGGTGCATGCATCAGGTGCAGGTGTGTTCAGGGTGCATGCAGCAGGTGCTGCTGGCTCCCATGCCTTTTGTTCAGAGAGAGAGAGAGAGAGAGAGAAAGAGCTGGCTGTCAGCTCCAATGAACCTGTGACACATGGCATCACTATTGTGGGGCTCTGGAAAATCCATTTAGACAAACACACATGCTCAAGCGTATGCACACACACCTACATGCACGCAGTCACGCACGCACGAACGCACGCACGCACGCACACACGTAGGCACACACACTAATACTAAAGTACAAGCACATGCATCCATAAAACTGCACATGCACATATGGAAAAACATATGGACAAGTGCAGGAGAGCTCTCTCTCTCCCTCCCCCCCTTCTGACACACACATGCAGCATGCAAGTCTGTCTGTCTGTCTGTCTGTCTGTCTGTCTGTCTGTCTGTCTGTCTGTCTGTCTGTCTCTATGACAACGTTGTGCTCACTAGACTATGTAGAAATATAATTCTGTTATTGCATCAGACAACAGAAGCAGCTCTCTCTCTCTCTCTCTATCTCTATCTCTCTCTGACCCCTTCCTCAAGGTCACTGTAGCTACAGTAGAGTCGTGTGTTCAGTAGGGGGCACTCTCTCTCTCTCTCTCTCTCTCTCTCTCTAACTCTCTCTCTCTAACTCTCTCTCTCTCTCTCGCTATCTAACTCTCTCTCTCTAACTCTCTCTCTCTCTCTCTAACTCTCTCTCACACTCTAACTCTCTCTCTCTCTCTCTCTATCTCTCTCTCTAACTCTCTCTCTCTAACTCTCTCTCTCTCTCTCTACTGGCTATTTTTGTGTTCTCCTTTTTCTGAATTTCCCTTTTCACAGAATTTGTTTTTCCTTGTCTCTTTTTTTGTTCCCTATTTTATTGTTTTCGCTTCTCACTCTCTTTCTCACACGGACACACACACGCGCGCGCGCACATGGACATACGCACGCACATGTCGCACGCACACACGCACGCACAGAGCAGTGGTCAGGGTGTGTAAACATTGGAGGTGTGTGGGTCTGTGTACGGCTAGGGCTAGTTAGTGTCATACAATGGGATGCATGAGGTTTCAATAGCCCCAGTGACCACATGCATGCAGGGGTTGCAGTGAACATATCGTTGCTGTCAGGCAGAAACCACTTATCTCCATATTCTAACTTGTTGTGTGTATTACCGCTTCAGATCTTCAATCTTCTACTTTTGATGCTTTTTAATCCTGAAAAGAAACGGTTTTGGACATATGAGGTTTCCACCCGACAGACACAGACGATATGTATATACAGCTAACAGAATGGGACCCTTAGCTGGTGCATTCTGTACACAAGACGTCATCGGATTCAAGTCTTTAGATGATTATGTTGTCAGGAGCTCGTCTTGTTTGTGTGTATGAGAGTTTTATAGTCTTAACCCTGTTTATGTTGTAATGTTGTGTGTTATGATGTAAGTTGTGCATGATTATTATCACAATGTGAACTTTTCCATGCAATGCTGATCTCAACAAACAAACGCCAACAATGTGGAACAAAGATATAGTACATGTGACATGTGTACACGCAAACATGCAGACACTTCTAACTACTAGAATGTCTTAACGCTGTGCATCTACAGTGTGTTGCAGTGTGATCTGAGTGAGACACAGACAGCGATGTATCTGACCAACGTTTTGTCCGTGCTGGGCAGGTTGTAATCGGTCCATTGCATCACGGAAAGGTAAACTGCACCCACAAAGCTGGGTTGTAAACGCAGAGGTCAGTCCATTCTCAATTGTACAGTAGACACTTGTGAGGACATCAACATTTAGGACAGTAACGGTCCCCACACACCGAGCGTGTTTTTGGGATTTTGGGACCCCAATTATATTAATAATTACACACATGCACACAGAGCTGTCCTGCTGTTGTATTGTTGGCAAGATGTTTTGCAGATATTCAGTTTATTCACTGTTTGTTTTCACTGGTTACAAACAAACATTTATCTTCCTCTTCTTCGTCTTCAAGAAACATTCACATGGCCTCTTCGATTGCTTATGTCACCCAGACAAGTGTTACTGCTAAGTGCTAAATCAGTGATTCTCAATGTTTTATTCTTTTTTAATTCCAAGGACCCCTACCCAGTTTGACATGCATTACAGACAGTAGGCCACGGATCCCTATTTGAGACCATAGTTGTATCTCTGGGAACCCCACCTGGGCAGCTGCACAGGTATTCTCCTTCAAGTACTGTACCTAAGTACATTTTACACAAGTACTGTACATGCATGTGTGTGCATGTGTGCGTGTGTGCTCATGTGTGCGTGTGTCAGGTGTAGTGGACAGCAGAGAGGAAGAGAGTCACTTTATTCCTCAGACGTTTGAAGTCAACCCTCATTTCCTGTACATTTTGCACAAGTACTGTACCCAAATTTTATTTAATCTACGAGTATTAGTATCAGTATTTCCACTTTTTTACTCCACTACTTATTGACAGCTTTAGTTAGGCTACCGTTTACTTTTCAGACTTACAATATTGTCACAGAGTAGTACTTCACCCCTTTTCTTTGCCTACATATATATATATATATGTTTGTATTGTTGTAGTATCTCCAATTAGGACAGCAGAATGTTCATCCTGGCCTGACCACTTAGGCCTCCATGAGGCCCCATACGAGGATGATATCGTGGATAATTGTACATGAGGCAATGCTCATGGTGCGTGCATGTTTGCGTGCATGTGTGTGCATGTGTACATGTGTGCACATGTGTGAGCGTGTGTCAGGTGTAGTGGACAGCAGAGAGGAAGAGAGTCACTTTATTCCTCAGACGTTTGAAGTCAACCCTCATTTCCTGTCATCACTAGTGCTATACAGAGCAGGGAGGGGAAAGTAACAGTCCATCCACTAGGGGTGCAACGGTTCAGTTAGACCACGGTTCGGTTCGAACCTCGGTATGGGGGCCACGGTTTCGGTTCGGTTTCGGTACAGTAAAAAAAAAAAATACCCCCTTGTGAAGTGATCCCCAGGAACGCGCCCTACTGTACCCTCTACTGTACTGTACTGTACTAGTGTCACTGTACTGGCACACACGAAATCATCATATATACAGTTAATAATGTGCGTGTGTGTTAGGTTGTGCACAGGTGGTGAAAAACAACCACGCTGTTTTCATGCTCATACCCAGCCAGCCAGCCAGGCAGTGGCTTGCACCACTCAAAAAAGTTTATTTATAGCATTTTCTTTTCTTCTCTTTTTTTAGCATATATTATTTTATTAGGCATTTCTGCCTTTTCATTATTTTAAAGGGGGAAAAAAACCTTATATTGCTATTTTAATGTGCCTCATCATTATTTTTAAGGGGAAATAAATGCACCTATGCGCTCACACGGGGCATTAAGCACATGCAGGAAAGAGGAGAGGAGAGTGTCTCCTGGGAGGGGAGTCATTCACAGTGAATGCGTCGTGTCTCAGAAAAATAGCCTACAAAAGTTTACAATAAGTCTACATGAGGATTTAAGGATATTATGCTTATATTATTAGAAGAAGGGCTTCTATCTACAGTCATGGATTGGACATGGGAGTATTTTGTTGGTACTTTTCTGACGGAATGAATGTCCTGCTGCGGGTTGTTTTTGCTCTCACTCTCCCTCTTAATTAGCACTCAAACAGCGAGTGCAGATGCAGAATCAGATCTGAACAAACTTACAACGACCGTGCTTAGAAGCCTGTTGGCGCGAGGTTACTCCGCTGTGTGTGTCTCTGTGTATGACGATCAATAATTATTCCAAGAACGACGTTTAAAGACGAGTGCTGGATTCTCCTCATCATGCCGTCTCTCTCTCTGTGTGTGTGTGTGTGTGTAGGGGGTGGGCCGACAGAGTGCTACACTTCTGTGACCGAAAGAG
>NC_137865.1:9783035-9798035 GCF_963924005.1 Protomyctophum bolini
GGAGAGGTGAAATAGGAGCAGGGGAGGACAGAGCAGCCAGGGAGAGAAAGGGAAAGAGGTTGATGGGGTTCGGGGGCTCAGGGCTGGTCGGGGTGGGGTGGGGTGGGTGGGGTGGGGTGGGGTGGGGAGGGTGGGGAGGTTAGCGGGCTGAAAGGAGGAAGAGTATAGAGTATAGAGTAGAGAGAATGGATGGGCAAAAAGACAAAGTAATAATGGAAAACAGTGTGAGGCAGCGAGAGACAGAGTAGGTGCCGTGTAGGATAGACAGGAGGCTGGAGTGTGTGTGTGTGTGTGTGTGTGTGTGTGTGTGTGTGTGTGTGTGTGTGTGTGTGTGTGTGTGTGTGTGTGTGTGTGTGTGCGTGTGTGCGTGTGTGCGCGTGCGTGTGTGTGTGTGTGTGTGTGTGTGTGTGTGCGTGTGTGCGCGTGCGTGTGTGTGTGGTGGATGTACTGTATGTAATACTGCACATGTGCATGAATGTCTGGCACAGAGAGAGAGAGAGAGAGAGAGAGACATGGGGTGATCAACAGGGGAGCAGTACAGAGGAGTACTTAGTGGGGAGTTGGTCCTCCTGCTAATAACAGTTCACTTACAGGAGTGGAGTCAGTTGTATGCCTGCACCGCCTCTGCACCCGCACACGCATGCATACACGCTCACACACATACACACACACACGCGCGCGCAAGCACGCGCTATACTTGTGAGGACATCAAAATACATGCAATGCTACATATCGTTGCTGTGTCGGGCATGTAACCTTATCTGTTTTAGTTTTTTAGTTTTTCCTAAACTATAATCATAGCCTACTACAGCATCAAACAAAAGCATCGAAAGTAGCAGATCTACAGCCGTGAAGCAAAGCCTTTTGGTCTTGTATAAAGAAGGACCTGCAGGGGAAACGGTCCTCACAAACGAAACGGCTTATTATTCCTGCTATTCTTGTGGGGATGTCTGTCTGCGTTGGCCAAGTTATAGTAATACAAGTACACCCACACCCAGCCCAGCCCCATCTATCCGTCCACCTCTGGCTTGGCTCACATGTGTTCGTTCTGGCACGGCTCCGGGGGCCTGGAGGTGTAGCAGGAGAGGAGGGGAGGGGGGGGGGAGGGGGGGGGGGGGGTCCTTCCGTGTCTGTGGGACGGACCTGTCAGGCGGGCGGCCAGGGAGTAATGTGGAAATGTGGCCGGCTGGCGTCGACTTGATTAAGTCTGCGCACGTGGCTCTGGCTAGGAGAGGAGACCCCTGAGCTTAATCACCCCGTACACTGCACACTCCCTCCTCCTCCTCCTCCTCTCTTCTCTAGCTATGTTTTCTCCTTCTCTCCAGTGGTCGAAAGTAACTATGTTACATTTAAGTATACGTAATACTTTAGTGAAGTTTTTTCGTATTGTTTGTGTTGCTGCTTTGGTCCCTTTATTGCACGCAACTATGTGCACATGCTATAAGAGTCGAGATGCCCCGGCCTGATAACTATTGTTTTGGTACAGCCTGTCTTGTTTGTGTACAGCTTGTCCTCGTGACACTAGACTATAGATAACGGTCTTATACCTGGGTTGGTTGACAGAACTAACTTAACCACCGACCTGTGTGTGGATTTAAATGCAAAAACAGCAGACCTGCACGGCCAAAACACGTTACTTTGGCGCGCCCGCTGGCCTAGTGGTCCAGGAGAATGCCACATATAGGCTCTGGCCTGACAGCGTGTCGCGCATTCGAGTCCCGTTCATGACGACCTTTGCTGCATGTCTCTCCCCTTCTCTCTCGCCCTCTTTCCTGTCATTCATCACTGTAACTATCAATAGATGCTTAAAAGCCAAAAACAACAACAACAAAACACGTTACTTCGTGTTTTTCAAGCTTGTGGATCTGCTACTTTTGATGCTTTTGTGGGACAATGTACAATAGTATGTAAGTATGTAAGAGATAAGAGGTTTCTGCCCGACAGCAACAAAATCATGTATTGAACTGAAGTACAACCACACTTGAAATATTGTCTCCAACTGTGTCCTTTTGGGTGATGGGGTGATGATGTGATTTGCACTGTATATGGCAAATGTGTTAGTGACTCACTCAGAGAGAGAGAGAGAGCCATTGTTTCTCATTGTTCTTCCAGACAGTGACTTTCAACCTTTTTGGAGCGGTGCCTAACCGCCTGTCTGTCTGTCTGTCTGTCTGTCTGTTTGGGTACGAACAGCTGCAATACCGCTGGTCGCTCGCTGGGCGACCTAATTTGGACCCCCAGTTTTATATGCATTACACCACGGACCCCCATTTGATTATTATCTCAGTAAAATCTTCTATTGCTTTAACTCTGAGAGTGTTGTTTCCATTTGCACACTCTTCAGAGCTACACACCCTGTCGGTCCGTTTAGCGTAACGTTTTGGTCCCCGGACCAGTGATTTCACTCTTTAGGGTGTGTGTATAGACAGTCTGTGTGTTTGTGCATGCATTGTTTTCACACGGACAGTATGGACATTATGGACACACAGACAAGGTCAAGACATTCAAACCAAAAGTGTCTTGTCTTTGTACAACAAAGTATTCAAGGTCACTCCTTTGTTTGTTGGGGGCGGGGTTGAAATGGAACACTATAGAAAAGGCTGAGAGGCTGACAGTGTGTATAGTCAAATCCCACCAATCCCCTGGTGGGATTTGATCCTATATACTTGTAGGTCATCAGGGGGTGGTGTACCATTATATTGTAAAGATGGCTTGTGACATATCGTTGCTGTAGAAACCTATAGAAACCTCATATCTCCATATTCAAAAATGTTAGCACGTTATCTCGTGTAGATTAAAACGGAATCCCGTGTTCTTGGCATACTTTGTGTTAAGTGCTCCTCTGTACGTAATGCTAAGCGTCGCGCTTCGATATTGTAGATCTGCTACTTTTGCTATTGTTGTCCCTGAAGATAAACAGTTTTAGACGTGACGAGGTTTCCACCCCGACCCGAGACGACATATAACCTATGATTGAGCGCCTCCCTTTAGGAATTATAGAGGTAATTCAACCTCACACCGTCTCACATGCTCCTGTCTTTGTGCCTTTTGTTTTCCACGGGGTAAACATTTCTATAAACGCATCCATATTTCCAGAGAGCCGTTGTTCAGCGTTGGATTACAGTGTTCACGGTGTTTGTTTAGCTTGCTGAAGGAGAGACTGCCGCGGCGCGATGAGTGACTGTGTCTGTTTTTAGGGAGTAGCTTAAGAGAGGACAAGCTAAGGCCTTCCCTGAGCCCATGTTGGTCCCACATTATAGCAAACCATCCAAAAACAATATCAGTGCTACACAGTAACTAAGTAGGTATATGTAGTTACAGTTTTGAGGTACTTATACCGTGTGTAGGTGTTAACATTTTTAATACTACTCCACTATTATCTCAGAGCAGAGGTAAATATTACTTTTTTTAATTTTTTAAAAATTATTAAAAAAATAGCTCACAATGCGACACATTCTGAGCTTCTGAATAGTCTTTGTTCTGCACTTTTACTTCGGGTACGTTGTACAGTATATTTTGATAGCAATACTTTTGTACTTTTGCTCAAGTAAAGTTTTAAATACAGGACCTTATACTTGTTACAGGTTATTTTCTACATGTGTTATTGGTACTTCTTCCACCACATCTGCCCACTCATCATGTTCCTCACCCTCTCTCTGACAGACATGGGTGGTGGCTCATATATACAGTAGTATATCATTGCTATAGGGCAGAAACCTCTTATCTCCATATTCTAACTTTTTGTGTTTTTTCCCCGTAAATAAACGCCCTGATCATACTAACTTGGCCATACTCAAAAGTAGCAGATCTGTAAGCTCTAAACGCAAAGTGACATGTTTTGAGCTTGTAGATTTGCTACTTTTGACTCCTGAAAACTATCTGGAGAGCGCTACCCTTGTAACCTTGTACTGTATATGTACTGTACTCTTATTTTGTAATTGTATTTCACCACTCTTAAACCATCTGCTGCCTCCTGCTGGACGCAGAGCCAACCGCAGGCTGCCGAGCCGTTTCTAGTGTAACACCCGCTGGACTCACATCCTGTTTGGGCGGCCATCTTAGATGCTAAAAGAAATAGCGCCAATGCTAGCGAGCTAAAATTAAGCCATCCTTGCTCTAGAAAGCGCCAATGTTCCCATCTAGACCACCGGATAATCCTCGGAGACCTCCTTACATCGCGCGTTTTATCCAAACCATGGAGAGCTCCTTAGATTTTGAGTTATTCAGCTTTTTAGTCAGCCTGTAAAATCAGCAATCTGGTTTGATATCAATAATAAAGCTTATCAGACGGAACGTTACGCCAGAAGCAGTTGCCGGTTGGATTCCAACTGGCGGAACCTTCTGTCAGAAGCAGTACATTTGTTAACACCAATCTTAACATGTAGAAACTATGAAGTTACATAATATTTGAAACGACATTTGGAAATAGGTCAGAAGTAGACCCCCACTATTCTGGAGTCTGTGGGCTGCCTGGAGCTGTATAGTAATGAAGTAGGTCAGAGATAGAGCTATTCCAGAACCATTATATCTGCCAGACATTAAGTCACTATAAAACCTTAAAAAAAAAGGATCCAGATTTTTTTGGCCCGCTACATGAAAGATCATAGTTTTTCATTCATATTGATTTTGAATCAATAATAATAATGCGTCTTTGGCATGTCTTGGGGGCAATGATCTTAATATGCATGCCACCCAGGGGTCACTCACCGGCGATTGGAGCCTGTTTTTGCACTACTTTGGGGAAATGTGGGATTATGCTGGGAAATGACTGAATTAGTTTATTAGATTTGTAGATTAGACTTTTATTTGTCCTGGACGGACGTTTGTTTTCACAGCCTGTTCAAGACACAGAAGCAAATAAACACGGTATTATAAACGCAACAACAGCATACAGGTATAAAGACAATTATGTATAATATCTATAAATATCCATACACCCCTATTACAACTGTGTCAGTGAGTGAGGACAGTGTTTATTTACATGCTGCAATGGCAGCATCTTCATTGTTCCAATATTTATATAAAACCAACTTTCACGTAATTTGTTTTCATCAAAAAATAGCACTAATAGCAGATCTACGAATTCCAATGAGTCACATTGCGACGCGTTGTGAGCTTGTAGATCGGCATTTTTTTTTGTTTTTCAGTTTGCTACATTCACGTGACACTGTCGAAGCAGGGCATTCTTTTACGAAATAATAATAACAATAACGTTGAAATTTGGATTTACGAGAGCGATGATATGCTTCTTTGACTGGAGTCACCTACAGTAGGCTTGTTACCCTTTACAGTTTACACGGTACTTCTAACACACGTACACATCTGGTGTTGGAGCACTTTAAACGAGTAAAATGGTTAACTGAAATGAAACGAGCGGTAGCTGAAAATGTTGCTCACTTTCAAAATAGTAAGAGGTTTTTGAGGAGCCGCAATTGAAATAAGCCCGAAAGGCTTTCTTGTGTTTTCATCCTCAGTGATGCATTGACTGTCAGTAAGTGATCTGTGCTCACCAAATAAAATCAATCAATCCAACATCCATACAGTGGTTGCGTGCTAGCCTAGGTGTGTGAGGGCTTGGGTGAGGGAGTGGAGGCATAGAGCACATATAAGCTCAAATCACAGTTAGATTTACGACTATAGAAATTGCTGTTTTCCCTGTTAAGAAAAATGATTCAGTCTACCAAGTATATATGTGTGTGCATAAGTGCTATATAAGTGCTCTCTACACCGCTTAAACCCTGGGGCGTCCTAATGTCTTAATAAGCACATTTTCAGCGAAAATATCAAGTCCTCACAACGCATTGCTAGTAGTGAGGGAGTTGTTGTAGTGGGGGGGACCGAGCATAGACCCCTGGGGGACCCCAGTCAATCAAGTACTGTATAGGGCTTTCAACTGCTCAAACCAGAAACCTAAAGAAAATATCATTTATAATATAATTATATTGATAATCAATCATGCTTAGGTCAGGAGCGAGTGAACACCCTGAGGCCAGGCATATCCTCTTCACTTGACGACTGTTTGGGAGTGATGGTGTGATGGTGGTTTGCTGATTTTCAGGCTCCTCTGCATTGTTGTGGACTGGTTAAGTGGTTAAAGATCTGGACGGACATAATATGACAGGTATCAGTCAAAAGGGAGACATCGAAGTGGAAGGATGGATGGGGAAGGATCAACATAATATGGAATGTCAGAACAAGTCAGCTCCATATATGGAGATGTAAGTGTTTGAGGTCAGATGTAGAGTTGCTGGCTAAATCCATATATTGGAGGGGTCAGATGGCACCATCAGACCAAAAGGTTTGGTAATTTTATTATTATTTTGTCCAAGAACAATGGATTCTATTTCGTCATTGTAATCTTCCAGGAAGAGAAAGGCTGTAGTTTCTATTAGCTTAGTTGGAATCCCCAGCGATGATGCCATTGGCTAGGCAGAGTGCCCACCAATGAGACACAGAGTGAGTTGACCGTAACGGTGCCATCTTACTCGTATAATGAGTATAGGCCTACTAGTGAGGACAAAGCAGTTATATGAAGGGGTCATTTGATGTCACTGATCACATGACCCCAAGTTCTAGACCTCCAGTTCTACCTCAGAGTTGTTGTCCACACAACAACATATTAATGATATAGTTAAATGTTGGTAAATGAGTAAAACGGCAGCACTACACTATAGATGTCATCCAAGGTCAGTAAAGAACATGATTCTTTTTGGATCCTGACGGACGGTGTGATTAAGAAATGCATTCTGCTCTTTGGGAAATTACCCTGGCACAGCTGGGGGCTTACAGAGTTCCACACACACACTGAACGACCATTCATTCATTCCTTCATCAGGGAAATAACAGTCATCTAAGCCAGCCTGCTAACAGGTACACTGGACACAAAGACAGACGAGAGAACACGCCAGACCGGGGCTTCCCATTGGAGGGGAGAGGGGGGTGGGGGGGAACAACACACCAGACCGGGGGGCTTCCCATTGGAGGGGAGGGGAAGGGGAAATCATATCGGTGGGGTTGGTCAACGACATAAACAGCCTTTTAAATCAGAGCTGACTGACACTTCAAACACTCTGTCTGTCTGTCTGTCTGTCTGTCTGTCTGTCTGTCTGTGTGTGTACATTTATATATATATATACACACACACACGTACTGTGCATATACCAATGTGCAAGTGGGTGGACCCCAACACACACAGTCTTTCCCTGTTTAGACCAACATTCTTGAGGTGTGTGTGTGTGTGTGTGTGTGTGTGTGTGTGTGTGTGTGTGTGTGCGCATGTGTGCGTGTGCGCGTGCACGCTTGTGGCAGCGAGGGTCTCCATTTGGGGTAGTGGGGGGTTGAGGCGAGGTGGCGAAGCAGGATTTATAATTCATGGCCTAATAGGATTTGTTGGTGTTTAGCAGGATTAGGCATGTTAGAGAAAGAATCTATTTATTGCTGCCAGTCAGGGGGTCCCCGCTCTGGGGTGGGGGGGCTCTGGGAGGGGTGAAAGTCCACACTGGACCCTTGTTGTTTTGGGAGGGGGGTAGGACGCTGGTTCTTTATCAATTTGTCCTCGTGGTTAAGGCTGTCACGTTTATGAAATTGATTAATTGCTGCTCAATGAATTGCGATTAGCATGTATGCCTGTTGCACAGGGCAGATATGACAGCTTACATCATTTAATAACTTTACACTTATGAAAACACAAATAGAGGAAATAGCCTACAAGCTCAAAACAGTAGTTGGTCTGCTGTTTCCACAATTATTGAAAATATAATAACTTTTCTCAACATGATAATGGCTCTGAGGGCCTGCTATCACAGTAAGGAGAGAGAGAGAGAGAGAGAGAGAGAGAGAGGTTGACCTGCAGGGTCTCCCTCACTAAGGGGTTTCCCTTTCAGAAGCTCAGGGTCAGGATTATAAAACCACGCTGCTTTTCAAAGGCAGTGATTTCATAGTGTGTCTGCATGCATGGGCCCACACCGATGAGGGAGGGGGTCCCATTAATGACTGCTGTTTCATTAGGCCTTTCTCCATCACAGATCACAGCCCTGGTTCAAAGCGCTCAGATATAGGGGACTCCTGCCTTAATTATGATTAAAATGTGCGAATTGAATGCATGTGTCCATGTGTGTCATAGGGCTATTGTTCTCAAACTTGAAAAGAACCTATTTGGCCGTGAAGCTTAGGATCACGACCAACCTTAATCATCAGCCATGGCTCTCCATCCATGGCTGTGAACCGATTCATTTGAAACGACAGAGATATCGGTCGGTGTGTTAAGAGCAGATCTATTAATTAAGTTTAACAGTATTCCATTTGTTGCAATAGATGGTTGAATCTACTTATGAGTCATGACATGATTGTATCTGACTAAATTGCATCTAAATCATTTTAAACCAATCTGCTATCTGAGTCAAATTAGGAGTAATTTAGATTTTTTTTTTTTAAACACAAATCTTATCTCACGGGGGTCCCTCCCTGCCCCACATGTTTGCAGACTGTGGTCTGCGTCCAATGAAGCGGTTTGAGAACCACTGCTTTAGAGATTGAGTCCTGTTCTTTTCCCTGCATGGTGTTGAACTTGAACAGTGGCTTCCTCACCGTGTCTTAGAAATGTGATTAGGATGTTAGCGCTCGGTCTGCCCACTCAAACACCCTTTTAGCACTTTATTATAGGAAGCATCTGATCTGGGCAGCACTGGAATCATGAGCGTGGTTAGGATAAATAAGATAATGCAGTTAGGACGGATGTAATGCCTGTCCCCTGCCTCACACCGTGATCGCAGTTAGGCAAGGCAACGGCGATGTTGCTTTCATAGCACATTGGAACAACAAGGCAATTCAATGTGCTTTACACGTGACATAACATCAAGCCAATGAAACACAATTATACGATGGCATTAGGATGCATAAAAGAAAATAAGTAAAGCATAACAATGCATTTCAATTAGAGTGCAGAAGAGAAAGAAAAAAAAAAGTAACTCAATCAAGGGCAGCAGCAGACAGAAAGGTATTCAGTAACTTGTGATTTAAAAGAAATGAGAGTGGCAGCAGACCTGCCGTTTTCTGGGAGCATGTTCCAGATTATGTGCTGTATAAAAACAGCATTCATGCTGATTCTCTAATCTCTATGTTTATTTTTGGTTTAGGGACAGAAAGCAAACCTTTCCCAGATGACCCGAGATATCATTCTGGATGGTTCATGGTATCATACAAGATGAGAAATGTATTGTGGTCCTAAACCGTTCAAAGCTTTATAGACCAGTTAGGATGTAAGGCCTGCCTCCTTCCTGCCTCCCAGTGCCCACACTGCTCTTTACATTGTGGACAATACGAGCTGATGCATTTACAGCGTGTGCGTGTGCGTGTGCGTGTGCGTGTGTGTGTGTGTGTGTGTGTGTGTGTGTGTGTGTGTGTGTGCGTGCGCGTGCGTGTGCGTGTGGCAAAAGAGAGAAGGAAACCATCCCATGGAACTAACCGTATCATTAGTGTTAAGTGGTCAGATGGGTGGTCCTCGTGCACTTTCAGAGCATAACTTATTTTAACGATCAGTCAATCGATTGATTGTGTTCCGGCTTGATGTTTGAGAACCACTGTATTACAGGCACTTGTGATGTCTTTTAACTTTCAACCTGGCCTTCCCATGTTTGGTAACGAGTCTGACATTATTCATGGACACTTTCAGAAATGTTTTCACATTATAGCGAAACAGGGCTCAGTAAGTGGTAGTTTGTGGGGATGTGTTTTCTCACCGCTGCATGTCTGTAGTTTTGAACAAAGCTTTTCCAGTGTCGCTGTTTGTTCCAATGCTGTGTGTGTGTGTGTGAGGGATTCTTCATTTCAAATGATTTAAAAAAAAAAAGAAAAGTGGCCTCACGCCAGAGAGCTACCGGCATGCCGGCAGACAGCGAGCGCTGATGAAGAGATTGGCCTCACAACAACAGTCACGTAATCTAATTTCAGCCGTTGAACAAACAATGGCCAAGAACATTTAGGACAATGTTGAAAACAGCAGCGCCTGCCAAAGCTTACGGCACAGGACAGGACAGGACCTCAGTGTCCCAACTCCAAATGTGCATTCCACTGAAACACTTTAGTGCCACCTCACTGCTTTCAGCACAGCACTGTATAACATGCTTACCATGGAGTGAGTGTCTCTCTAGTCTAGTGGGTCTCAAACCTTTCTGGCCGCGACCCTCCCAAAAGTAATCATTATTTGAACTGGGGACCCCCCACCCTCCCAAAAGTAATCATATTATTTGAACTTGGGACCCCCACCCTCCAAAAAGTAATCATATTATTTGAACTAGGGACCCCCCACCCTCCGAAAAGTAATCATATTATTTGAACTGGGGACCCCCCACCCTCCCAAAGTAATCATATTATTTGAACTGGGGACCCCCCACCCTCCCAAAAAGTAATCATATTATTTGAACTGGGGACCTCCTCCCAAAGTAATCATATTATTTGAACTGGGGACCCCCCCCACCCTCACAAGCACTTGGAATTGTGTATATTAGTAGAGTTGAGGCATTACCTTTAGGTTGAATCGGTTCCACATATGAATATTGTGAAAATAGCAGATCTGCTATTAAAAGAAATGTCACACCAATGTGAAACATCTGATGGCACTATGTCTGAGGCGGAGCAGGGAAGCTCAAAACATCACCTGGGTGGTCGTCCGGATGTTGTGAACGATTTCGCTTTAAAACCGCAGGGCACACACTTATAACTGCGATCTAAAAGCTCTCAATGCATTGCATTGCAACACTTCGTGAGATGCACTGTGTACTCAAGTACAATTTTGAGTTGCTTTTACTTTCTTTGAGTATTTCCATTTTTTTCAATATACTACTATTCTACTGAAGGATTTGTACAGGACTACAGTATTTGCTACTTTAGTTTAATTTAAAAAAAAAAGGTGAGTAGACCTACTCCATCCACCACTGGCTGCACTAGCAGACATACAGTCACATGAATAAACTTTGACAAACATGACCAGCAGCAGCAGCACTACACGGCACACACACAGACAGACAGACAGACAGACGTGGGAACTGGCCCGGCGCCCGGCCGCCACAGAGAACATCAAATAGAACATTGAGTCTTTCCTGAGCGTACGTCTTTGGAGCAGCTGAATCCTGTCAACACGCTGCCTCACCTGACCGTCTTACCTAAGACCTGGAAGAGGAACTCCACTGACTGACGGAGGGTATGGCAGTGTGGAGCGGGGAGCAGGAGGAAAAAAACAACATACGTAGTCCCAGAGAAAGAAGTAGTGGTGTCATTTATTTATCAATACATTGATAATCGATAATATAATAACATTGTCGATTTACTAATCAGATACAATTATATATATAAACACACTTCTTGATTATTCAATTTATCGGGAAAAGTAAACGACACAACACTCAATAACTCAATAAAATAACCGATACTTCTATACCCCTTTAGAAAGAAATGTGTGGTGGGATTCATTCATTCATCCGCTGAGTTTCAATCAAAGGGCCACAGTTATGAGAGGTCAGCCATTTGAGAAATGAGGAGGCGGCTGGGAACAGGGTGCACGGCCATAATTGGATGCCTGTCCCTGGCCAATGTTTCGGGGCAAATTATCAACGCATGGGTTGAATTGCCCGGCTGCACATTGTGGAGGTGGGAACAGTGGAGCGCTTTGACGAGGCAGCGTGACGCGCTAATAGAATCATTTAGTGCACTGGGATAATGACAGGCAGTGATGGACGAGGCCGGCCAGGTCCTCGCATCTGTTGCTGCATGCATGCTGCCTCCGCTGGCACGTAAAGGCCTGCTGTTTGTTAGCGCGGGAGGGGAGGCTGGCTGCACCCAGGTCTATTAATTCCAACGGGAGAGCGAACTTGAACACAGCGCCTTCTTCAGCCGCATGGTCAATTAACTAAATATTGGACCCAATCGTCACAAGCCACACCATCTTCCCAACATTTCGATACCAAAATGGCTTTTTCGATAGACAAATGGACCTTTCTCTGTCCCAGTATAACACAGTCTGCTCTGGTGAGATCTAGCACCAGTAAATATAGGACATCCTGGAGGTCTACCGTCAGGCGGCGCCCACTGAAGCCAGTAAATGTCGTTCCTCTGGGACTATAAGCCCTCTAACCATTAGCACGGCCCCAGGCCTGGAATATAAACGCTTTGATCTTCCATTTGATGTGGCGGTGACACATGTAGTCGTGTCAATGCAAGTCTCACTTGTACTGTGTGTACAAATGTGGAAATAGCAGACGTACTAGACGTATCACCACTGGTAAGATTACATGTTGTTATTACCTCTGACTTCAGTAAATATAATAAAAGCAAGTCCACGCATAAGGCAAAATTAGAAAGTATAGGTTTTCTTTTCCAATTTCCTATAACCTTTCACGGCTGGTCAGAGTCAGCCAAAGGGCCATATTTGGCCCCTCGGCCGGGCTGTGTAATGTCCAGGTCTGCTGTAGAGGGTTTGGCCCCCGGGCAGGCTGTGTAAGGCCCAGGTCTGCCGTAGAGGGTTTGGCCCCCGGGCAGGCTGTGTAAGGCCCAGGTCTGCTGTAGAGGGTTTGGCCCCCGGGCAGGCTGTGTAATGCCCAGGTCTGCTGTAGAGGGTTTGGCCCCCGGGCAGGCTGTGTAAGGCCCAGGTCTGCTGTAGAGGGTGCATGCGTGCGTGCGTGTATGTATGTTTGTATGTATTTGGTTAAAATGGGTGGGGTTGTATATAATGTTTTGACCAAAAAATATCACCTACCCTATCTTTAAGTTGACACTTGATACTTACCTTCCGCCACTGTCAACATGGTATGATGGGTGTATAATAGCGTTGTATAGGGCCAATTATGACAAGTTGGGAGTGAAAATACATTGCTCTCTCTCTCTCTCTCTCTCTCTCTCTCTCTCTCTCTGTCTCTCTCCCACTGTGTCCAGGTAATGACAGGTTTGTGTGACAGTGTTGTGTTGGTTAAACATGGGTGGATCATGCTATGAGGTCACAGGGACGTATAGTTAACACTATCATCATATTTACATTGGCCACATTCCTGGCCAGCATCGAGGTTGCACGTACTGTATGTGTTCACTGCATGCATGTGTGTGTGTGTGTGTGTGTGTGTGTGTGTGTGTGTGTGTGTGTGTGTGTGTGTGTGTGTGTGTGTGTGTGTGTGTGTGTGTGTGTGTGTGTGTGTGTGTGTGTGTGTGTGTGTGTGTGTGAGTGAAATGTGTTCTTTGCTGGTTCTCAACACTAGGTCCACCAAAGGGTCCAAATTGGACTTTTACGGGTCTGTAAGTCTGAGAGTGTACGAATGGAACATAATGGACCGAGGATTTTACAGTGCAGAGATTTGGGGTCCCAGAGATTAAAATGGTATCGAATGGGCGGTCCATGTCCATGGTCTATTGCATATATGGGGGTCCTAAAAGTCTAACTCCTGTTGCTATGATTACCGTAAAACAAACATTAAATTCTCTTTATTTTTAATGGGATTTAATGTTTGTGTTGGGGACAAAACAAACATTAATTTCTCTTCGCTCACAATGGCATTTTTAAAACAAACATTGAACTAAAAACAAACCTGTATAATTATACAGTAGCCCCTCAATAATAAAGGTTGAGAATCACTTAACTTAACTATTATGTAAGTCCAGTCTAAACTGTAGCATTGCCCATGTGTGTGTAAGTATAAATCAGACATTAGGAAGCCATCACAGCCCACCGGAAATAAATTGTAGACTAAAACATTTCAGATTACCAAGACTATATTGAATATTTTGTCAAAAGACTATGACTAAAACTCAATGTGCTGTCTTTATTACCATTGTGGCTATTGCAATTTTTTTAATATAAATACCTGTATGGTGAAAGGAGAAGGCGTCAAAGTTCTAAGTGGGAGGGCGGGGATTGTTTTGTTTTAGTTTGTTTTGTAACTGTCCGCATTAATCCAACTCATTTACCCAGCTCTGTTCATATACTGTACTAGCAAAACCGTCCTGTTCGCTGTTTGTTTACTGTACAAAAATAGAAAAGAGAAGCAAGCATATAATGTACTGCATTTTTCACTGTCTAAACCACTCTTCTATGCTCATTAAAACACTTAAAACGCGGAATTAACACTGCAGGCCACGGTAGCTTGGTGTAAATTTTCATTCTCCCTCGACCCTCACGCTAGCTCCCATCCCTTACTCAGTTCTTCTTTTGATCTCTCCATTTTTCTCTTTCTTTCCCTCCCCCCTCCATTTCTCTCTCCCACTCCCTGCCCCGATCTTTGTGCCCTCCCTCTCACTGGCGACATGGCAGCACGCACGCACACACGCACGCACGCACGCACGCACGCACGCACGCACGCATGCACGCACGCACGCACACATCAAACGGGGCTCTTGTCTCTTTGTTGTCAGTTGGTAGCGGTTGGCTGCTCTTTGATCCAGTTCAGACCCTGTATTGTCTGCAGCATGTCCTGATCAAGGCCTTATTGATCTGAGAACCACCGGCAACATGAGAGAGAGACACAGAGAGAGAGAGAGAGAGAGAGAGAGAGAGAGAGAGAGAGAGACAGAGAGAGAGAATATGGAGATAAAGAGAGACGGAGATAGAGAGAGATGGAGATAGAGGTACTGTAGAGAGAGAGAGAGAGAGAGAGAGAGAGAGAGAGGAGGGGGGAGGGAGGGAGGGAGTGGGGTGGGAGAGCAGTCTGGGGTAATCAACAACACACACACAGACACTGGACAGACTCTATGTGCACTTAAGGAGAGAGAGAGAGAGGAAACAAGAAATGCCTGCAGGATGTATTTTTTTTTCACTGTATCTGAATGCATAATCGTTGCTGTCTCCAATTTTTTTTTTTTTGTAAATTCATTCACGAATCAAGTAGGTATCGTATAGGAGGGCCTACTTGTAAAAGTACAAACCTGTTGCCATCAAAATACAGCACCAATGTCCTCAAATTGCATTTCTAAAATCCTGCTATATACTGGTGGGGGACATATTGGTCCTCACAAGTATAGCGC
>NC_137865.1:9800535-9810535 GCF_963924005.1 Protomyctophum bolini
TAAGACCTCAGAGCGCCCTGTTGACTCCACTGAGAGAGAGAGAGAGAGAGTCCCTTGTTTGGGGAGGGGGAGGGGGAGGGTGCGTGTGTGTGTGTGTGGGGGGGGGGGGGGGGGGGGTGGATGGGAACTTTGACTGAGTATAGTCTCAGAGAAAAACAGTCAAAACAAGATGCATGCACACACACACACACACACATACACACACGCACACACATTACTGCATGCCTGTGACGTTCGAATGCATTTTCTTCGTGAGCGGCACCTCAGTAGAGTAAGATCTTATCTGTGACCACAAGCACACTGTCACCACCTTAACACACACACACACACACACACACACACACACACACACACACACACACGCACACAGAGAGAGAGAGATGTTTATGGCAGAGGGAGGCAGCCCTTTGATTTCAGATCCCAGCCATTGACCTTTGACATGGAGCTTTCATCTTTGGGTGGTTGTTGTACTTCATGTATTTCATGTCTCTGCCATCCTGTCTGAACGTCTACCAAACACTATTTATACACCGTGATACGTTAACTACAGTAAATAATAATAATAATAATACCCCCAGGGTCCTTGTGGTTATTTATAGTTACTGTATGGTTGTTATAGCCTCACAATCATTTTTAGCCACTTTAACCATATTTCATACTTTGGCTATTCAAAAACAGTCGATTTGTCCTTGCCTGTTTTCAGATCCGCGGCCAATTTGGGCATGATAATATTTGAGAACCATTGTCTTAGACCACTGTGTGAAAGGGTGAAATATGTTGGGAGAGAAAAAGCATTGTTCTGTCTGTCTGTCTCTTCCCCCCCCCCCCCCTCTCTCTCTCTCTCTCTCTCTCTCTCTTTCTCTTGCTCTCATCCCCCCCCTTCTCTCCTATCTCGCCCGTCACTCTTCACGACCGCACCAAGCAGCAGAATGTCGGAAGTGACTTCAAAGTAATAGAAAAAGAAAAGCAAAAATAGTGTGTATGTGAAGTGATTTGCTGTGCGAGCTTTGATCTGTCAGCAGTGCTGCTGTGAGAGAGAAGAAACAGACCTTTGACTGTGGACAAGAGAGAGAGCGTGTCGTAGTATCGTCTGGACAACAAAGTTCAGTTTGTAGTAGCCCGGCATCTCTGCTTCATGTAGATAGCTTAAATAAGGGAACTAGGAAAGACGCGTATGTGTGTGTGTGCATGCGTGCGTCTGTGCGTGCATGCCTGCGTGCTTGCGTGTTTGTGTGTGTACGTGCACGTGTTTGAACTTGACACCAGGCCCATAGTGCAGTCAGTGCAGTATCTCTGGAAGCCACCAGGGCGGCCACCTCACACGTTCTGAAGTGAGTGTCTACTGTAAAAGCAGAGACAGACAGGTCTGCAGTATACACACTGTACATGCACACGTTGACAGACGCTGACAGGCTGTCACTCAAAGCCTCGGACACACGCTCGTGGACCATCGTCGCCAATGTTGGTGTAACTTGGGCGTTGGACTTCCCTTGAATATTTTGAAGCGTCAAACTCAAAATGGTGCTTTTCTAATGCTCTTTTTTTTCATTATAATTAAAGGCTGTAGGTTGCTTCTATAAGTATTTCCCCACAGCTCCACACAATAAGTCAGATATGGTAATATTAGTGTATTATATAATGTAATCAGTGACTTATTATAATTCAGTATGTTTCCATCTGACTTGGTTTCAGAGGATCTCAGAACCGTATTTTCCAGGGCTCAGCTCAGGAGGGTAGTACTACTAACCCCAGAACTCATAAAATGATACTTAAAAGAACATCTAAAACAGCGAAAATAGCAGATCATCAGAGCATCAAGCATGCATAATTGAACCCAAATCACCCTGGGTTCTGATTGTCCAATTGTACATAAAAAGATAGAAAGATAGAAAAAGAAAATCACAGAGCTAAATGGGTTTTGGAACGTTTCAGTATCTTGAAGTTTCTGGGTTTTCCCCCATGCAAGTATATTTAGATCTTCTATCTCGTGTGGTTTTTTGTTGCACTTTTGTTTTGTCCAGTTGTTTGAGTGTCGAATGGACCACAATGGAAATAAGGGATTCTGTTGCTCAGCGGTAGAGTGACCGGTTGGGAACCGCAAGGTTCAAACCCGACTCCCTCAGAGTTAGTGTCCAAGTGTCCTTGAGCAAGACTCTGAACCCCTAATTGCTCCTGATGTGCATGTTGGTGCCTTGCATGGTTTCCTCCGCCATCGGTGTGTGAACGGGTGAATGTAATGCACAACCTCTGTAAAATATAAATGCACCATTTACTATTTTGTATGATCCATTTGGTGTGTTTTTAACCGCTTTAAAAACTCGTCAAAGTATTCAATCAATCAATCAATCAATCAATCAAACAATCATTTAAACCCTTCATATTCAGAAAGAGTCAGAAGTTGATCACTTTGAGAACGCTGAATGGGCTTTGAGCAGGAAAAGTGAATGATTAACTCTCTCTCTCTCTCTCTCTCTCTCTCTCTCAGTAACCAGTTTCGGTGTGCTCTTTGGCAAACACCCAGCTTGTGTTCTGGTTGCCTGTAGGACACAGTGATGGAATGTGTGTGTGTGTGTGTGTGTGTGTGTGTGTGTGTGTGTGTGTGTGTGTGCGGCGCGCGTGCGTGCTCAGGTGCGTGTGCGTGTTTGTTTGTGTGTGCGCGCGCGCGTGCGTGCGTCACTCCATGGACAAGCAAAGAGCGTGGCTAAAAAAAGAACATGTGCAGACACAGCAAAGTGTTCTCCCTCACAAATAAAGATTAAAAACCACACAAAGAACTTCTGCCAAGAACAGAGTCACCATGTTGGTTTGACATGAGTATGTGTACACAGTGGTAGAAAGTAAACAAGTACTGTACAGTACATCTACTGCAGTAACTCAACTACTGTACTAAAGTACAACTTAGAGGTGCATTTACTTATTTCCATCATTTGACACTTGGACTGCTATACTATACATGTATAGTACCATATTATATTACTATACTTTACCCCAATAAATCTCAGAGAGCAGATTTAGGTCATTAACCCATTTAGGCCTGAGGACGATTCTACAAATGATAAATTCTGATAGTTTTCTGTAAAAAACCTATGTTTCTATGTCAGTGGTTCTCAATATTTCATGTCAAGGACGCCCAAAAATATATCAAATTGGCCGCCGACCCCCATCTAAAAATATGTTGTAGCTTGTACATCTGGTATTTTTGAACACACACACACACACACACACACACAAACACTCTCAGAGTTAAGGGGTCCTTGCAAATAAAACATTCTAGTAAGCCTACTTCCAGTGCTATAGTTGGACTCCTAATATGCTATAGTGTCACGCAGTAAATCAGTGTCAAACATATTCCGAAGAAAACCTAAAGAATGTTTTGGTCTTATAATACAAATTAAAACATAAAAGGACCTATTGATGACCCCTGGTACAGTATATTCCTATTGATGACCCCTGGTACAGTATATTCCTATTGATGACCCCTGGTACAGTATATTCCTAAAATATACTCTCACATCATCTTCCTGATCATCTTCCTTTGGTCACCTTTGACCTCAGAAAGTCATTGTGAGGAGCATGCAGCTCATTCAGTCAGAGGTGGAAGAGGTTCTCACAGTGAAAGTATAGCACGGCCACAATGTTGCAACACTCCATTGGCATCCCAAATACACAATCAAAGTAAGTATAAACTTCAGCGCCAGGTCTGTGCAAAAACTGCCAAACGCAAAACTCATGTCAGGGTGACAATCAATCAATCAATCAATCAACCAACCAATCAATCAAGTTTGTATATACACTATATTTTACAATATATACAACCTATCAATCAGGTTGTTTGACAGTGACGCACATTGATTTCTGTTAATATTTACAGCGTATTAGACAGTGACTGAGTGGCTATTACACTATTGTTTGTGACATTCTTCTCTTCTCAGGGAGTTCAGGCATGTGCGCACGCGTGTGTGTGTGTGCTCGCGCGTGTGTGTGTGTGCGTGTGTGCGCGCGCGCGTGTGTGTGTGTGTGTGTGTGTGTGTGTGCGTGTGTGTGCGTGCGCGTGTGTGTGTGTACGTGTGTGTGTGTGTGCGTGTTTCAAGTCATCCTCTCATAGGAAAGTGTGAGTCAGTGTTTTCCCTCCGTATTCTCCCAGACAGCTACAGTGATCCTAGCGTTGTGCTGCAGCTGTCAGGTTGAACATCCTGAGACATCTTGTAACACTTAGTAATAAATAAACGCACAGAAAACCAACCAGCGCACAGGACACAGCGTACACTCATGACAAAACAAATACAAGTGTATAACATATACACTCATTCCTCTCTCTCTGTGTGTGTGTGTGTGTGTGTGTGTGTGTGTGTGCGTGTGTGTGTGTGTGTGTGTGTGTGTGTGCGCTCAAGCACATGTATATTTGTGCATACCTAGTACCGTATGTTTGTGTATCTGTTCATGCTTGTGTGTGTGTGTGTGTGTGTGTGTGTGTGTGTGTGTGTGTGTGTGTGTGTGTGTGTGTGTGTGGGGACAGTGCACATGTGTGCATTAGTATGTGTGTGCAGTGTTTATCTTAGTGCCAGTGGTGTGTCATGTGTGTCATGTTGACACAGATGTGTGTAGTGTTGGGTTCAGGGACACAACATTCACTGCACTGGCACGGATTACTTACTGCATGTGCGTGCGTTGCACATGTCTATAGCGTGGCAGCGTGACATTCTGGGTCATATTCTGTCTCCTTGTTGTGTTGTCTTGTGTGTCTTGTTTCCTAGTTGCAGTTCAGTGTTTTACTTGTTGTGTTCCTTTAGTTTTCAAATAATTCTTGTTTAGACTTTATTTTGTAGTAATGTTCTAGTCTCTCCTGGTTTCCTGTTGTTCCTGCTGTTACCTGTCTTGATTCACCAGTCCTGTGATTAGCCAATGTTTTTCACCTGTCTCCCTTTAGTAGTAGGCTATACAGCCCATCCCTGCGTTGATTGTCAGTGAGATCACATGTGACTAGGTAGTCCTTGTCTATTTATACTCCTTGTGTCCTCAGTTATTTGCCAGTGCTTGATTTAATGTTACCTGTGAGTACTTTTGTTGACCTGAATTGAGCTGCCCCGCTTAGCTGTGTGTTTGGCCTCTACACTGTTGGTGTATTGGTTTAAACTATTAAGTTCAATGGAGTGTGCTGAAAACACTTCTGACTGAATCTATCTATGCGGTTTGAGTTATAGGGCTTGATATGTCTTATGCTTATCCCTGTCCCCTTCTTCAGCTTCTTTGGACCCAGCTTCTTTGGCCAAATCGCGGTGTTCATTGTTCATAACGATTGTTAATGAACTGCACTGTTGTGTTGTCCTATTTTTTGTGCTAATTAAGTTAAAGATTAACTGAACTGACAGCTCAAAACAAGCCAATGCAGCAGCATTCTGTACATAACCTCAAAAGTAATGCAGAGAAATGATTTGTTGACATGTCTGTCTCTCTCTCTCTCTCTCTCTCTCTCTCTCTCTGGGTGTGTCCAGGATGTCTCACGCCCACAGGTCTGCAGTCAGAGTGCTGCGCAGGATGCAGTACTTTGTGGCTAGGAAGAAATTTCAGGTGAGAGTTGAGCGTCCGGACGCACACACACACACACACACACACACACACACACGCACACATGCACACATGCACACATGCACACATGCACACATGCACACACACGCACACATGCACACACAGAGAGACAGACAGACAGACTAGAGTGAGCTAGAGAGAGAGAGAAGTACACACAGAGAGAGAGGGGGGGGCAGAGAGACACACACATACACGCACAAGCACACACACACACACACACACACACACACACACACACACACACAGAGACAGACTAGAGTGAGCTAGAGAGAGAGAGAAATACACAGAGAGAGAGAGAGGGGGGGGCAGAGAGTGAGAGAGAGAGAGGGGGGCAGAGAGACACACATACACGCACAAGCACACACACACATAGACACACACACGCACACACACGCACACACACACACACACACACACACACACACACACACACACACACACACACACACAGAGAAACATACACACAGAGAGAGGGGGGGGTTGAGGGTTAGGGTTCAGTGCAGGAAGAACACGAAGGGCCCTGAGGGCTTATAGTACAGCTGTGTGTGCGTGCATGCGTGCGTACGTTTGTGCGTGCATGCGTACGTTTGTGCGTGCGTGCGTCTGTGTTTTGCAACTTGCACCTGCATATTTTCTTTGTTTTCAGTTGTAGCATCATGACGTGCCTGCTAACCTTTCACTGGCAGATTCACACACACACACACACACACACACACACACACACACACACACATGCACACACACACACACACGCACACGCACACACACTACAAACATGCTTGCACGTGTGTTAGTAAACTCATGTATACTCACTCACAAACACACACACACAAACATTACAAATGTGCTCACACATGCATGAGTCAACTTAGGCATGCACACACGCACGCACGCTCTCACACACACGCCCTCACACACACACGCACACACACACACGCACACACACACACACACACACACACACACACACACAGAGAGAGACCCAGCGGGACGTGGCCTCACATAGCACTGGAGTCAGCAGAGTGCAGTGAAAGAATTTGGCTCGCTAAAGCAGTAGTTGAGCGGGAAAGAGAGAAAGAAAGAATGAGAGAGAGAGAGAAGAAAAAAAAAACTCCTATAATCTCATTTTAGATATTTTGCGATCATTTTCACGCTAGGTTTTATTGCAAAACGGTTGGTGTGTTCGCGCCGTTGCCCGGGCGTGCTACATGGTTTCAATTATACCATAACTCATGGCAGCTGGCCGTACCCTATAGCAGGGCGTGGAGTGTAACTAAGTGCATTTACTCAAGTACTGTTACTTACAACGTTGAGGTACTTTTAAGCACTTTTTTAGTATGTGCATTTTTTATATATTGTTGAAACCTCTTATTTCTGTATTTTAACTTGTTGTGCTTTTGGTAAATGAACGCCTTACTTCAGAGGTTTTCAACCTGTGGCCCGGGGACCACCAGTTGTCCTTGAGGACTCCAGGTGGTCCCCAGCTAAATGATGGAGAGTTGGTAACCAAATGGACCCCTTGTCTTTGTCTTATAACTTAAACTCTTGACAGTGTAAAAACCAAATGGACCCTTCACTCCACTACATCTCATCTAGTACTTTTGACTCCACTACAATTGTTTGAAAACTAGTTGCAAGTTAATTTGTAGATTTAGATCAGTATCACAATTAGCATGCTTAACATATTAGTGCTATTTTGTGCTTTGTCTAATCTAAAACTAGTACTTTTACTGTTGGTATTTAATTTAATTTATTTTTATTTTTTATTATTACATTTTTTGAAAGATTTGGACAAATTTCTAGTGGGGAAAGAATTGGGACATTTTGCATAATAATCTCTTTTACGTTTGACTTGCAACTGAGCACTTCTACTTGGTATTTCTACTTTTACTTGAGTAAAAGAAAAGAAAAACACTGCTATCTAGGAATGCTGGTTGAGTTCAGTGGGTTCATGGTGTGTGTGTGTGTGTGTGTGTGTGTGTGTGTGGGGGGGGGTTCATGGTGTGTGTGCGTGAGTGTGTGTGTGTGTGTGTGTGTGTGTGTGTGTGTGTGTGTGTGTTTTCAGTCCAGACATGACCGTCACACCGTCTTAAAGGAGGCTGCTTTGCATGTGACACTCTCTTCATGCACTGAAAGGATTGTCAGTGCACGTGCACCCCCTTGCGCGCGCGCGCACACACACACACACACACACACACACACACACACACACACACACACGCACGCAAGGCCGCACGCACACACACACACACGCGCACACAGAAAGAGAGAGAGGTGGGGGGTTGACAATGAACTCTACGCCCTCACAGGGGGATGTTTAGGAGGGGGGTGTTGTTGGGGTTGTTTTGGGGAGGGGGCATGGGCAGCCCCAGCTGGTTGACAATGTGTGTGTGTGTGTGTGTGTGTGTGTGTGTGTGTGTGTGTGTGTGTGTGTGTGTGTGTGTGTGTGTGTGTGTGTGTGTGTGTGTGTGTGTGTGTGTGTGTGTGTGTGTGTGTGTGTGTGTGTGTGTGTGTGTGTGTGTGTGTGTGTGTGTGTGTGTGCGTGCGTGCGTGCGTGCGTGTGTGTGTGCGTGTCCACAGCAAGCCAGAAAGCCCTACGACGTGCGTGATGTAATGGAGCAGTACTCTCAAGGTCACCTGACCCTGATGGTCCGAATCAAGGAACTGCAGAGGAGGTGAGACCGTCTGTCTGTCTGTCTCTCTCTCTCTCTCTCTCTCTCTTACACACACACACACACACACACACACACACACCGTGTTCGTTAATCAGATATGCTGTGTCTCGTCTCTTGTGATTTGGTCTGGCTCCTCCAGCTCAGACAGGCAGCAGGTCAGTTAGGTAATAGGCCGGGTCAATGCTTATACAAGATATTACGTGTCTCAGCCATTTCCCAGGACACCACTTAGTTTCCACTGACCACCAGTGCTTTATACATATCCTACACCTATATGATAATCCTCCCTACTATAGAGTGTGCTGACCACATAAGGAGTTCCTTCCCTGTCCCCTGTTAAACCCTGGGGTCAAAAAACCTTAGGTTTCGTTTTTGGCTATAGAGTTAGCCAGCCTTGGTGCACGTGCTGTTGGCCTGTTGCGTTTCCCCCCCACTGTAGAGCGTGTGCATGTGTACATCTTGTTACCGGGGCGGTTTCCAAATCACCTATTTCACTGAATGCTCCTTTAATACATAAATTATTAAATTGAGCCAAAAGTGACACCAAAACGAAGTATTTCCTTGCGATAATGAAAGTATTCCAAGTTGGCTCCACAGAGTGCAACAGTCGCCTCGGAAAACAAGGAAGTGAGTGAATTTTCAGGCACTCTATCGTCTATTTCTCGCTTCAAATGTTTTCAAAAACATTCTTGAGAGCAACGTTTAGTTAAATGACATGCATTGTGTGTTTGTTTACATGGCTGTCATGTTGGGTGCAGCATGAAATCCAAGCAGCGCAGCCAGGTGCTCTGAGCCTTTGATTAGACATCGGTCTGTTATAGAGCAGAGTGGTCTGTTATCAAGAAATAACACACCACTGAATTCAGCCATTGACCAATCAGAATCAAGGATTCAACGAAGCCGTTTAATCTCGCTGTTGTCGTGGCCGCAACCTCTTATCTTCATAATTTAAACCTTTTGGGTAAATTGGCGCCTTACTTGATCTTACTACAGCATCACACAAAAGTAGCAAAAGTAGCAAATCCAGTTTCTTGTTTTTGTAATAATCGAGTCCAGTGTTGGGACAAACGTTCTGAATCATAACCTTTTTTTTCTTCTTTCTAAAGCAATATGCTGTAATTCAATATCCCATTATCGTAAATTCACAAATCAAAATTGCAGATGACCTCAAAGTACAATTCAGGGCCAACTTAGAAATGTGTTGTAATGTTGTGACGATAAATCACTTAATTTCTTCTGGCTTGGATAATTGGAACTAGAGTAGTGCACAATTTGATTTAGATTAATTCATATTATGTTATTAGTTTTAGTGTTTTATTTGCCAATTATTTGGGCCAAGAAAACATCACAAAACACCATTAAATGATGAACATAAAGTGTAGACAGTAAACCCATTTTACAACTGGTAGACAGTATATAACACTATAGATGTCAAGGACCCCCAAATTGACACTAATTAGCCCGCGGACCCCCATTTGAAAATACATTCCAGGGACCCCCATAAGAGAAGATTTGTACGGCTGCCTCTAGCAATGATTCTCAACCCTGTTAAATTTCAAGGACCCCCACTTTGACATGCATATTAGTCTACACAGAACCCCATTTAATGGCATTTCTGTCTCTGAGACCCCAATTTATATTGTAAAATCAATGTTAATTTAACTCTGAGAGTGTACAAACGGAACCAAATGGACCGTTTGTACACTCTCAGAGTTACAGGCCCATAAGGGTCCATTTGG
>NC_137865.1:9813035-9825535 GCF_963924005.1 Protomyctophum bolini
ATCTGCACTCCATGAGCCATCATAAAACATCATATAGCCGCTTCTTTCTCTCTTTCTTTCTTTCTTTCCTAAGAAGGCAGTTCTTTATCCTTTATTTTGATATAAGACTCAGACAGACTTACATAGAGGACATTGCACATACATAATTTGATAACATAATCATACGCATAAGACACTTTTAAGAAGGCAGGTTTATGTAGGGTTATGTATTTGGTTTATGTATTTGAACTGGTCATTTTCTAGTTTTTCTGCATTCCCTGGGAAAGCTTGCACAAAGAATATCAACCACTTAAGCATTTTTACATGGAGAGGGTGTGTTTTACCGTGATTATTGGCACTACAGCGATGTGGTCAGGCGTTTCCATTTCTGCCAAGCAGCAAGTTGTATATTATCGCTTTGATTATTTTGATTCATATTAGGACAAATTTGCACGACTGTACAGATGAAACGAAGTGGGGAGGATGTTTCACATCCGCCTTATCCTATGATCATTCTCTGAGCCTTCGTGCTCCAGACTGTATGACTGAAGCATTTGAAAAGAAATAAGAAAATGTACATGACCCGAGGTAGTGCAGTGCCCGGCGACGGTGTCGAGACGCCCTTTTAGGCGCTTGTCTAGAACCACCAAAAAAGGCTCTGGTCATATGGTACAAACCATCCAATTATTTGGCTTGATTTTCCAAATTCCTCACACCTGTTGAATTCACCACACCTGATGACCGAAAGATATAGAGATCTCCCTATATGGTCATAAAAGGGACACTCTTCTAGTAGAGGAAAAGGCATGGCCAACAGACAGCAGCTGTGTTATGAAGCGGGCGTGTGTGTTGTGATCTCCCATCTGGGATGCGGGCACAACCCCATGATGCCACCATGCCAGCATGATGCCACCATTGCACCATGATGTCAGCTGAGAGAGAGAGAGAGAGAGAGCGAGAGAGTGCTTGTTGCTAATGGCCTGTGTTTGTGTGTGTGTGTGTGTGTGTGTGTGTGTGTGTGTGTGTGTGTGTGTGTGTGTGTGTGTGTGTGTGTGTGTGTGTGTGTGTGTGTATGTGACTGTTTGGTCGTGTGTGCAGCCTGCCCGTTTGTTTGCCTCCTACCCTTCCTGTTTATTTGTGCATCGTCTCGTATGCGCGGTTCAACATGTACTTCCGTGGATATATGTATATGTGCATGTGTCTGTGCGCGTGCGTGCGTGTGTGTGTGGGGTTATCCGGTTCCTTGTCATCTTGGGGCTGTCCCTGTGTCTTTGTGTGCACGCATGTGCACGTGTGATTTACGGATGTATGCTGTCCATAGAGTGTTTGCATCCCACAGCGTGAATGAGAGCAGCAGCATACAGCAGACAGCAGATAAACAGGACAATACACCCTGCAGTCTATAGTCACTAGTGTTCGCAGCCCACCCATCAGACCACTTAACACGGCCGCCATCCGGCCATCTTTGTGAGACTATAGGCCCTCGAGGACAACAAAGGTAGTCACAGAGGTGTCCTTTAAAAATATATGCCAGGTGGCTCGACGTTATAGACGAAGAACAGTTGTTTGGAAGTGAATAAACACAAAAGAAAGGGGCGGGAAAACTCACACGCTCTGCTATGAAGGGACATTCAGCATCATGTGTACTTTTTAGCCAGCTGCAACCTGGCTATACTGTCCATGTTGAGACTTGTGAGGACCTAGTGGACACTTTTTCATGATTGGCTGCCTCTAGTGCCTCTAAGAAGCCAATGGGAGATAAAACCCATAGTCTGAACGCTGCAACATGAAGCCCTGTCCTCTAAGCCAATGGGAAATAAAACCCTGCACCTGGCAGCTATGACGTGAATCATTCTTGTTACCTTTGGCACTTCAAATTGATTTTGATACCAACACTTCTGTACTCTTACCCGAGTAAAATGTTGAATACAGGTATTTTACTTCTTATTATTGAGTAATTTTACTACTTTACCACACGTAAAAAAGTGCTGTGCTTTGTGGACACTGCAGGTCCCGTCAGTCACAGCGGGGCGATGTCCTGTGTTGTCTGTGGAAGCCCCCCGTTGGTTCCCAGGCCCCCTGTGTTATGGACAGAGAGGTAATGATCCTGAACCCAACGCAGGCCATGTAAACTCAGAGCTCTAAAGACCTCCCTCAGTGATTGAGTTATGGGCCATTTGCTCTGGGCTACATGTTATGATCCTAATCTGCTGATTGGAAACATAAACTTTGAGTGTGTGTGTGTGTGTGTGTGTGTGTGTGTGTGTGTGTGTGTGTGTGTGTGTGGGGTGGATACCTCCTCTGTCCTATACCCCATGTCTCTCACACTCACTCTAGCTGTGTTCACAGTGGGCGCAGCTCCCCTGGAATGAGATTTGTGGCCTATTCCAGATTGGAATCAGTTTTTTTTTATTCAAACAGCATAAAACCCCCATGGAAACAGATTTCTGCAGATCATATTTGAACCAATAGAACAGTGTAGTAGAGAGGAAAAGAAACGGCAGAGGGAATGACATCGAACCCATGACACGCTGTCGGGCATCAAAGCTCATATTGTACGCCTCGTAAGCAAATCTGTGCCTCCTTTTCAATTCATTCCTAAATGTGCGTCTCACTCTGGACACTCGGACACTGATTCTTGATATATATTATGATATTATGTTGTATGACGGTGTCACTCGCCAAAGCGCATTGTGGGCTTGTACTGTAGTTCTGCAAATGTTTTCCGCCAATACATTGTTGTTACGTCCATTTAAACGTAACAGGCCAATGATGTGTCGTTACACAAAGCTGACCTGATCACTTGCAACACGGTGGGCACTGGACAGCCAGTCCTACAGATTTGTAGAATCATCAAAATGTGATGATTCGGCCTGGGCCGTGGCTCAGCGTTCCAGGCACCTTGGCTGGTAATCCAGTCTGGCAGTGTGCCGCAGGTTCGACTCCCGATCCCGGCGGCAAGTCTTTCTTCCCCCATCTCTCTCCCCATTTCCTCTCAGCCTACTGTCTGTCCCTCCATAAATAATATAAAATAAAGGCGAAAGCCACAAAAAAACGTTAAAAAAAAGAAATGTGATGATTCTACAAATCTGATCTTTAGGACTGCCTGCCCTTTTGCCTGCAGTCTTTTCCCCTTCTTCCACTTCCCTGCATCTCAGTGGCAGAAGGAAGACAGGGGGCAGTGGTGGCCTAAAGGTTAGAGAAGTATGTTTGTGACCGAGAGGTTCCCTGTTCAATCCCCTGGACCGGCAGGAAAAGAATCTGGGTGGGGAAGTGAATGGCCACCACTTATAAATGTACCCCTCCCTCAACACCACTGAAGTGCACTCGAGCAAGGCTTCTCAGTAGCCAACTGTGGTTGCACTTTGTGGGTGTGCGTGTGTGCGTGCGCGTATGCGTCTGTGTGTCAGTCACAGTCTGTAGTTCTGTACCTCTGTTAATTATTGTTGCCCCGGACAAAGTTGCTGCTGATGTTGCCGACCACCTTGGGTCATTGAAGACAAACATTTGCTCCGACCCTAGAAACCTGGGCATTATTTTAGATCAGGCTATGCTTCTGGATAAACATGTTATTAACTCCGTGTGCAGTGCCTGTTTTTATCACCTTCGCAATATTGCAAAACAGTTGTTTCATATACCCAAAATTAGAATTGATCATCCATGCATTGAGCATTCACTAGTTTCGCCCGCAGGCTATGGAATGACCTTCGCTACAAATCTGTGTCCTCTGTGGACCTTTTTCAGACGGGCCTTTGTAACTAAATCCATTTATTGTTTTTCACCATTGCAGATTGTTCTGTTTTCTTTCTCCTTGCTTTATTGTTTTATTGTGTACTGTGTGTATGTACTGTGTGCTGTGTGTGGTTCTGAGTGCGTGGGCTTGCCTCCCATGCAGCTTCCAGCCTTTGCACACACACACACACACCTGTCTGTTTGCACAGCACCTGTCATTGCTCTCAATTGACACACCTGCCGGCCATCAACCCCCACAGTATTTGAACCCTGGTCTTCACTCCACACATCGCCAGATCATTATTGCACACAACCTCCCATAATGAAACCAGCTTACCTGTTCCACTGCCTGCCTGCCAGGCCTTTGCCCTGCCTGCTCACTTGCACACCTCCAACCCCTACTTCCACCTAGGTTTGAATATAGACCTTTAACCCATTTTGACGTGTATACACGTCCTAGCGCATTTTCATTGATATCAAACGAGAGAGAAATATTCTATATATTTTTTCTTTTTTTCGTTAGTTGGCTTCTCCTTCTGCACCATACTCCTTTGTCGTTCACTTCCCTTTATATGGCTCAGAAAGAATCTCCTAATCTAAGGAGCTCTCTGTGGTTTTGACCAGATGGATATACTAAGCTCTTCATTTCTGACTTCAACATGCCTCTCGTTTAAAAAAATAAACGCAAGGGATTATTCAGCGACTTTATCGTAATGATAGCGAGGTAAACAAGCAACAATATTTCTCCGTTTTTTGTCCGGAAGGGGGGGGGGGGGGGGTAGGGGGAAGTAGAGCCAAAGCTATTCCAGAGGAAGGTAGCCGATTTCAACCATATTGTGGCACGCCTCGTGGCCTCTCCCCCTAACCACCATGCTAAGTTCCACGAAGAGATTTCCACTCAACAACAGTGGTTTGATGAGAGGCCATAGGTGAGTCATAACTTGGGATTATCCGTGATAAGCTCAAAACCTTTCCGCATAGCAGTTCTGTTTTCACTGCTTCCCGGCAAGCTCACCGGTCAATTAGACTGGGGTTTGTGTCCCTTCAACCTGCCTGTCATGCAGCCTCCAAAGCAGTTATATACTCATCCTGTCTCTGTGTTCCATGAGTCTGCCTGCACTGAACCTAACCATCTTAAGACCCACTCAATGATCCTGCTGGCCTATTTGAGTAGTATAGGGTCCAAAGCCCAGTATTATCCCAAGCCAGCTCCCCAGTCAGCTAGCCCCCGATTGACTAGCAACAGCCTGCTAGCACCCAGCCTCCATCTACAGGTCACGTCTGCCTTGATCCTGTGTTTCCTGCATCCACCTCTCCTGGTCCGGCTGCAGTCAAAAGCCCTTATCATGGGTCTCGCTTGGCTTTTTATTTGGGTAACTGTGGCACCATACACCCCCAGCGGTCTTTGCTGCCCAGTCCTGCCGACTTTACGATTCGTGCGTGCGTATGTGAACTGTGGGGTTAGCGGAAAAACACAAGTGCTCAGCATACCTATACCCTGGTAGGTTAAAAAAGAAAAAAGACAAATAAGCAACCAGTGGATAATTGGGAGCTATAAGTCGTTGGCAACTCGAGATCCGAACTGCGTTTTCCATGACGACCGACCGGAACAGAGAAATACCCCCGAACTCCCCTTATCTGTGTAATTACTATGTACCTCAACTGTCCCCTCCCCTTCCCTGCCCTCCTCCTCTTAAGTCTTGCGTGTGTGAAACTCTTGTTTTGATGCTTGACGGGCGGCCCCTGCACACCTGCTGTGGTGACCCCCCTCCCCCCCCCCCCCCCCCAGCCCGGGGCGGAGCAGGTGGATACTATGTGTTGGTATGGTCTAAGGTCCACCTTTAGACGCTTATTAGGTCCTGTCTCTCTTCAGACCAGCCCCCACACACCTACGGTATATAGGAGTCATATTGTCATTGTTGGATAGAAGCGTCATATTTCCATATTTCCACTTTATATATTTTTTTGAGCGGTGCAACCACTCCCAAGGAACAGCTTTGTCCCTATGTGACTATGTGACTATGTTACTATGTTACTGTTTAGAGTACCAATAGGGGGTGCTGTTGCACCACTCGCTTCAGACTGGTCTGATTTATATTCTTGACACAGTCGTTGGCATTTTCTATATCGTCTCTGTCGGGTTCAAAGCTGATACTTTTCAAGATTCAAAAGAAGCTAAAGTAGCAGAAAAAATGAGGCGTGGAGGCAAACGTTTGATGCTTCTGTGTGATGCTGTGGTGTAGTGTGATCAAGCAGGGCAAGTTAGAATATAGAGAAAAGAGCTTTCTGCCCGGCAGCGACGCTTTGCACTGTTTGCTGCGAGTGGCTGCAGGGCGCGTGCGCGCTGCGTGCATTGCGTCATGGCCATGCCTGTTGCTGGTAATAGTAAATCCAATCACACAGGGCCAAACACTGGTGTCACGCTTCAATCACCCCTGACCACGACGTTTCCCAACCAACCACTCCACGGAATTACTCATCAACTCTGTGGTGTGTGTGTGTGTGTGTGTGTGTGTGTGTGTGTGTGTGTGTGTGTGTGTGTGTGTGTGTGTGTGTGTGTGTGTGTGTGTGTGTGTGTGTGTGTGTGTGTGTGTGTGTGTGTGTGTGTGTGTGTGTGTGTGTGTGTGTGTGTGTGTGTGTGTGTGCGTGCGTGCGTGCGTGCGTGTGCGTGCGTGTAAGTGTACTTGTATCGCTATACTTGTGAGGGACAAATATATTGAGAAATAGACATATTATTGTGAGGATTATTTCCCTGGTCCTCCTTATGGTTAGGTTTAAGGGATTATAGCCGAAGGAGTTATGGCAGATTTATTATTTCGTTGCACGCCAGTGTCGTTGCACCTGTGAATAGCAGATCTAAAAGGTTTGTGGAATTCATGAATTGCGTAGAAAGAAAATTGCCAAAAATTACATTCATAAATTCACCATCCTAAAATGTTGTCCTACGTATAGAGGCTATATTAACTATATTAAGAGAAATCAATGTTACTATAGCGAGATGTGGAAATGGAAGACTTCGCTTAACGATTTTGGGGGAAAGGAAAAGTGGGCGTGCATAAGTGTATCTTCCCAGGCCTTTGCCAATATACTCACTCCTGGTGAGGCTCCAACTTTTCTTTTCATCAGAGTTTATTTTTCTCCGACTTTTCCAGCATCTCTTCTCTCCCTCCAGACTAACTGTCAGACAGTAGACTGTCAGTGTGGCAGCTCCGTTTGCCGGAGCTTCTAAATAAACCGTAGCAGAGAATCATTTTCCTGTCGCTCCATTGTCAGCACATCACATTGTAGGTGCATTTATCTTTGGGGGGCAGGGGGTGCTGGTGGGGGCAGGGGGGTGCTGGTGGGGGCCAGGGTTGTCTGATTGGCAGCTCCGTGAGTAATACTGGCTTAATACCCCGGGTCCTGTACAGAGCCAGACAGTGATTTATAACTCTCACACACAAAGGCACATACACGCACGCATACACGCACGCATACACGCACTCACAGTATCGAATTACTACACTTCTGAGGACATTAATCTTTTAGGATGTACATTTTATGAATGCCATTCATCTATTTTTTTGTTTGCCGTTTTTAACACCGACCCTTAAACCGTAAATAGCCGATCTACAATCTCACAATGCCTTGCGCAGCAATTTGTGTTGCTTTTTAGACCATGCTATTTTAGTATAAATCTGCCATTTTAGTATTTTTTTGCTATTTTAGTAGCCTATCAATTAGACATAACTTCAATGCCCCAACTCCTCAACCTCTAAATGACTAATCCCAACCCAAACCCCAATCTGAATCTTTTCCTAATAGAAAGCTTGTAATTGTTATTTTTAACAATAATTTTTTTTTCTTCTTGTGAGCACCGGTAAAATTCGTTCTCACAATGTCTGCTATAGTATAAATGTGGTGACATTTGGTCCTCACAAGTATAGTAACACACACACACACACACACACACACACACACACACATTATCTTCCTCTATTTCAAGCTTGCACACATATAACGCTCACACAGTGGCACAGAGTTGATTAATCACTGGTGTGTCTCCCTCCTCCTCCTCCTCCTCCTCCTCCTCCTCCTCCAACACTGAGAGTTTTGAATTCCCCCGGCAGTGAATTGGTAAACGGAGATGGATGGAGCTGTGTGACAGTCTGTTATCTTTCTGTCAGACGCACTCCATGAAAAATAGGAGAAAGACAGGCTGAAACACACTGACCGATAACTCAGACTGAACTGGCGGTGGTGGGAGATGTCCTTTTTTTGTGTCTGACTATGCAGGGAGGGGACGCTGCGGATTCCCACGGAAATGGAGCTTCTGTCATGACACTTCCACAAGGAAATAGTTCAAACTTGAGTAACTTGTCTCAGTGTTGTGCCGTCAGTCATTTAGTTGGCCTTTCTCTTTTAAACCAGTGTATATATTTCTACCATTTATTTTCTAACCGATCACCGATCTATGAGTTTGTAGGGCCAGATTGTAGATCTGCTCTCTTTGCTATTATTAACCACTTAATAGTCCCCCAGGGATCTACACTAGGGTAGATCTGTTTTCCGTTATTGTGGGGAAAGCGTTAGGGCAGCTGTGGCTCAGGAGGTAGAGCAGGTTGTCCAATAATCCCTGGGTCGGCGGTTCGAATCTCAGGCTCCTCCTGGCCACATGTCGAAGTGTCCTTGGGCAAGACACTGAACCCTACATTGCCTCCAGTGAGTCGGTCGGTGTGAGCTTGCCACCGTTGGTGTGTGAATGTGAAAAGTGACTGGCGTCGACTGTTTGCCGCTTCACCTCCCAATGTATGAATAAATGAACCATTGTAAAGAGCTTTGAGCACTTGGAAAAGCGCTATAAAAATGCAATTCATATATTTAAAGCTTTCTCAGCAAGCACAATACGGTGCACTCAAGTTATGATTTTGTGCAACATGTCTATGGACTACCTCCAAACAGTCAAGGCCTCAAGCCGCTCTGTAGTAACCCTGAGGACCCCCTATAGGGGTCCCGGACCCCATGTTGAAGAGCCATGTGCTAATGTAGCGTACAGACGTGTCCGGACATGTGTGGACTCACTACAGTGTTATTAGTGCTGCTCTGAGCCCAGTACACTCTACGCAACATAAATCACACTCACTCTGTGGTTACACTGCACTCCACCAGATTAGTACAAATCAGGGCTGGAAAGTATGCTAAGTACATTTACTCTAGTATTAAGCTAGAAGTACAGTTGTACAATTGAACAAATTGTACAATTTTCGAGTTGTTTTTACTTTACTTGAGTTGAGTATACTGTCCATTTATCAAAGCTTTAAACTTCACTCTAATACATCTAGAGGCACATATTGTACTTTTCTAAACCTTCACTGAAAAATGTCTATGTAGATTTAGATTATTATTATAAAGGTTTCATTAAAGCAGCACTATGTAACTTTTTTATGAAAATAATAATAATAATAATAATCTGACGCCCTGGCTATGCGTTTGGGAACCGTGGTGCTAGAGTATGTTAATACAAACAGGTCTCCCTGCTCTGCTATTGAGACATTCTGATCGTGTCAAAGGTCATGTCTCACCAGACAGAGGATCTGACACAGATTCTGACCTGATTAAATTGATCCCCTGAGCAAGCAGGCAAGCTTATTAGCTCAATGATAAGAATAACAGGACTTGCACAGGATACCGGGTTCAAATCTAGCAGAGGAAAGTTACATAGTGCAGCTTTTCTTTTTTTTTTGCAACTTTTTTTGTTGGGACAGACAAATAGGCTGATGGGGAAATGGGGGAGAGAGATGGGGGAGTGACAGTAAAGGCCGTCGGGATCGGGAGTCGAACCCGCGGCACACTGCCAGACTCGGACTACCGGCCAAGGTGCCTGGACCGCTGAGGCCTACGTAGTCCAGCTTCAATCTTTAAAACAAATAACAGCAAGCTTTACATCTCTAGTACATTGCAAGTTATACATTACAACATGCAGGACTTTTCACTTTTACCTATTATTCCTACATTTTGTTATTGCTATACATTTACTTAAGTAAAGAAAAACTAAATCAGAGTACCTTTTCCACCACGGCACTTATAACTCATAAATCACACTTTGGCCGCGCGGTTAAAAACGTCCCTCCACCATATTAGTACAAATATACCATAGTAGCGTTATGTCACACGGCCTTCTATCACACATTAGCGGCATGGGCGCACAGCGAAAGAATGCATTCCTGACCTTAATAGCATCTCAATTAGGTAAGTATGCTGTAAATTACAGCAAGGCCAAATACTGGGAATACTTGAGGGCCGGGGTGCAGAGTGTTGTGTTTGTTAGGAGGAGTCCATCTGCAAAGCATTTTAAAAAAGGGCCCCTCGCCTCTCCCAGGGCAGGACAGGGGGAGTGGGGTGTGTGTGTGTGTGTGTGTGTGTGTGTGTGTGTGTGGGGGGGGGGGTTGGGGGGTTGTATGTGTATGTTTAGACTGGTCCGACCCGAAGACCCCTCGCCGGGCCCCGGAGACCATGGCCTTGGTAAACACAGACACACACACACACACACACACACACACACACACACACGCTCGCGCACAAATGTGTTCTTCAAATACATTTATAAAACACAAATGTGTACTCTGACAGAGTTGTACATGCATACCGTACGTGCCTACCATGTGTCATAAGGAAAGCAGAAGCAGCATGTGATAACAGTGATACCAATACATCCAGTCAGAGAGAGAGAACTGAACTTAGAGGATATACAGAATGACACAATGAGTGATGACACAACAACATCCGTATGATGATTTTGCCACTACTATAGCACTGTTTGCTCAAGTAACACTTTGAACGCAGGACTTTGTTTTACTTGTAACAGTACAGTATTTTTTATACTGCATATATATATATTTTTTTTTAGAAAAAGCTTGTTTAGAAAAGTTTTTTTCTTAAATATGAGATCTTCTTTTGATTACTTCTTTCACCACGGTCGGTAGGGTCTAGACTCTAGAAGAAGTAATATCAATAGTCCTTAGACAAAATGTAAAACAGAAACTGAACTCCAAACCACGTACGGCAGCACTGCATGTCTTTAGGTTTGGGGGTCTGAGCTGTCGTGAGTTTACCCTCGGTGCTCAAAGTGTACCCATCAGGAGGTCCTCTCTGCTCAGAAGACATGCTCATGTTGATGAGTAACAATAACAGGCTACAGGGACAGATTCCAGTCTTTGCAGCGAAACCACACTGTACTGGTAGCAGTTTAGATGGCACCCCACGCCACATGTGGCTGTGCTTTAATGAGGTTGTATTGGAAAGTCCAAACAAATGCCTTTGCTTTGAGACATTCCTGAATTGGCACATTTTCCATGGAGGAATAAGCTGCTGCTGTTGTTCTCGCCTCAAAACGGTACAATGATACTCCTCCTCGGTCTTCACTCTGTTTGATGTTACAAATATAACTCTTCCAATTTCAGCTTGAAGTCACTTAAGCCCTGTTTGTCATAAGACGGATAGTGAAAATAGCTGACGTACAAGCTCACAAAGCGACATTACATTTGTCTCCTATAGTCCCTAATTGTGCTAACTGCATTGTGATTTGTCTTAGTCTAATGGTGCACTGATGGCTGCATTGTGATTTGTCTTAGTCTAATGGTGCACTGATGGCTGCATTGTGATTTGTCTTAGTCTAATGGTGCACTGATGGCTGCATTGTGATTTGTCTTAGTCTAATGGTGCACTGATGGCTGCATTGTGATTAGTCTTAGTCTAATGGTGCACTGATGGCTGCATTGTGATTAGTCTTAGTCTAATGGTGCACTGATGGCTGCATTGTGATTTGTCTTAGTCTAATGGTGCACTGATGGCTGCATTGTGATTTGTCTTAGTCTAATGGTGCACTGATGGCTGCATTGTGATTAGTCTTAGTCTAATGGTGCACTGATGGCTGCATTGTGATTTGTCTTAGTCTAATGGTGCACTGATGGCTGCATTGTGATTTGTCTTAGTCTAATGGTGCACTGATGGCTGCATTGTGATTTGTCTTAGTCTAATGGTGCACTGATGGCTGCATTGTGATTTGTCTTAGTCTAATGGTGCACTGATGGCTGCATTGTGATTGGTAAGTCTAATGCACTGATGGCTGCATTGTGATTGGTATAGTAGTCTAATGCACTGATGACTGCATTGCGATTAGTCTTTGTTGTCTAAAATAATGTCTAAAATAATCTCTTTGACAGCGGCCGTTACTAGGCAACGGCTTCCTCAGAGCTCCAGGACATGTTTTGCATGTGCGCAGCCGTTCACTTCCTTGTTTATGGCTGACAAATCTTGGTATTTATTTTCTCTCAATCTAGATTGGAATATTAACGCTTTTAAAGAGAGATCAGACTTATTAGCACCAGGTAGTAATGGGACATTTCACCTCCCGGTGTTGGGGGGGAAATGGAAGGCAGGGCTTTTTAGAGTAAAACCTCCCTAATCTGCTGGGCACTCTAGTACTATTATTTTGAAATAATTCCAGGGCATAAATTGTGTTGAAAACTTTTCAATATAAATCATTTCATACCCATTTTATGGTCATAAACAGAAATCACTACAATATCAATGTGCCAATAGTAATTTCATTCAAATTGATTGTGTGCAAAACCTGACAGCACTCTTTTCATTTAGATAAACATATTATTATTATTTTACAGTCTGCAATCCCACTTTGAGAACGGTGATTGTAGGCTATAATGCACTGATGTACTTGTCTTGTTCCTGCATTCCTCTAGAAAACAATGTATCTATCTCCACATGCCAGCCCCCTCCCTCTCTCTTTCGCT
>NC_137865.1:9830535-9870535 GCF_963924005.1 Protomyctophum bolini
AGTTAGAATATAGAGATAAGAGGTTTCTGCCTGACAGCAACGTTATGCTGGTGGTCAGAGAGATTGAATATTATTTTGTTACATCAGGCCATGACCACCCCTCTGTGTGCTCTTCAAAAAATGATCAGCCTCTGAGGCCACAGTGGTCTTCATGCCTCCCCCACCAACACACACACACACACACACACAAACACACGCACGCACGCACGCACGCACACGTGCACGCCACACACGCATGCGCCTGCACACCGAGGCAGATACGGCAATCACACTTCGCAGCGCTGGCCTGCGTGGGTAGAGGGGGAGAGGCCATCTGGTAATCAGAAGGTCACCGGTTAAGCTCCCGGTCCGCCCGCCCATGATGACTGTGTCGAAGTGTCTCTGAGCAAGGCACTTAACCCCTAACAGCTGCACCCAAGGGAGTTAAAGGTAGGGTGTAAGTGATTCTCTTTGGTTAAAATAAGTGTTTTAAAGCTCTATATTGTGATAGTGCTCATTGCTATAGAGTATTTGTTCAATAACAGGAGTCTCCTCCATGTCTCTCCCGCTTTTTATTAAACTGAAAATTGATTTTCAGGTCTGGATACAAATTTGATCCAATCAGCATAGAGAACTCAGTCGGGATACAGATTAAACAAGTGGAATTGTAAGTGATGACACAAAGAAATGAGTAGACAAAATTGGAACTGGAACACTATACAAAAGAATCTGATGAATGACAACTTTCTCCTGATTCGCTGAAGTTTTGTCACCTATACCTGGAAATGCATTTTCTGTTTATTAAAGAGCTGGAGAGACAGGGAGACCCCCTGCTGCTTGTTGAACAAACACTATAGCAATGATTACTATCAGAATATAGTGATTTTTACCTTTTAATCACTTCTATCATATCACTTACCCTACCTTTAAGAAATCATGGCTCTAAACCAAAGACACTGGTGCGTGCGTGTGTGTGTGTGAGAGAGAGAGAGAGAGAGAGAGAGAGAGAGAGAGAGAGAGAGAGAGAGAGAGGGAGCAAGATAAGAGAGAGAGAGAGAGAGAGAGAGAGAGAGTGATGATCATGGCTGAGTATTTCACAAGCATCCTCATTGGTTAAAAGGTGAGTGAAGACATTTTATGTGAGATCGAGGTCTTCCAGATTGAACTTGTTATGGGCCCCTGGGGGCCCCCAGGGGTCCGGCTCCTCTCATCTCTCCATCTATCAACTCCATGCAGTACATACAGTACATCCCCTCGCACGCCCCACATCCCTGGCTCTACCATCTCCCTCACTCTGTCACACGCACGCACACTCTCTCCCTTTCTCCTAAGCTGAGTGCTTTGTTTAATCAAACCCGTAGCCGTATTCCCCCTCCGACAGTATTTCAGCTTAATCCGTTGTTGAAGATACAAGCCAAGTGGAAGAGCTACGAGGTAAAAGTAGCAATAGCACAAAGTAGAAATACTAAATTCCACAAGTACAAGTTCTGTATTGATTTTTTTTTACTTGAAAATAGAAACTCTTACGAGGTCACAAAGCGTGATTCGCAACACCCTGTGAGGGGGAATAAACCTAAACATACTCAAGTAAAGTCAAAGTACCTCGATGTTGTACTTATAAAAAGTACCAGTACTTAGGGAGTAAATGTACGTAGTTACTTTTCCACCTCTGACGGCAGCCAAATAGGAGCCTTCTTGTTGGCGTCTTAACCGTGGTAATCCCTGCTAAGAGTGATAGATGTGCTGTTGGGGGCGTTATCGTGTCCTTATCAGTAGGCGTGTGTGTAATCCTCCTTGACTGCAGGCGTCTAGAGCTGCGGAGGGAGCAGCCCACTGTGACCTGGAAGGGTACAGTACCAGTACCAGCCTCCCCACGGATCCCCGAGAAACCTCTTATCTCCGGGTTTTAACATTGTACCGCAGCGTCACACACACGTCATAAAAGCAGCATCAAAAGCATCAGATCCACAAACTCTCTAAGCGTGACTCGAAACACGGCGCGAAGCGACGCGCATCGAGCCTGTCGAGCTGCTACGTTTGTACTTTTTAATTTCAATTACACTCACGAAAACAGTAGAAATGTATATTTGAATAGCCCCCGGTTTATCCCCTTAAACTCGCACCTGTCCTAGTGTTGTTTTTTAAAAAGCAGAGGTCTGTATAAACGATGCTATATACGCAAATGAAAATGTATTGTTTCCATTATCCATGCAGACAGTATAGCAGTACACAGGAGTGCTGATGTAAAGAAAATGGAGGCATAAGGGATAAGAACGAGAGACATTTAGACAAAGAGAGACATGTCTCTCTCTCCCACCTCCCACTGTTTAGGCAGCAGATAGACAGGGGCGTCTGGGTCAGATAAGACATGAAGATAAGAGGTTACATTGATCCTCAGAGTGAGACAAACACACAAGGAGGACAACTGACTCCTCGGCCAGCGGGGCACAATAACTAAGAAACCTCTTATCTCCATGTATACTGACTTTTTGTGCAAACAAAAGCATCAAAAGTAGCCGATCTACAAGCTTGGACAGTTTTCCAGCCGACAGAGGCAATTTACATGTGCTACATTTTGTGAGTGTGAGTATCCGTACTTTACTTGAGTGTATGTATTTTCCAATACTCAGTCAGGACCTTTGCTCCACTGTATACATTTAAAAGACAAATATTGTACTTTTAACTCCACTACATTTCTTCAGTCAGACAGCTTGCTAGATTTGATTTCAGCACTCGAAACTCACTGAAATTTGAACCTGTATACTGTAATTGACACGCAACATATTGTCAGGGGGAAACCTCATAATTACATCCAAATGTTTTTTTCAATTTATTTTTGGGGCTTTTTGCCTTTATTGATAGAGTTACAGTAGTTTGACAGGAAAGGGGGAGAGAGATGGGGGGGAAGACACGCAGCAAAGGTCATCGGATTGTATTGCCAGTCTAGGTGCCTGGACCGCTCAGCCGGCCCATGGGCCCAAACGTTTTACTTTTATAAAATTGCAAAAGTTGAACTTGCAGATCTGCAGAAGGACCTGAGAGAGGCACTATGAGAGCTCTGCCGTAGAGAGAGGAGAGACACTGAGACCATTTTCTGTGCCAAAGGCTTGCTGATAAGAAGCAGCAGATAAGGCCCTCATGCTGTGTCTAAGTTCTCTGAGTTTTTGAAGACAGGCAGGGAGTGTAATCTGGAGTTGTGTAACAACAGGCTACTGTAAGCCTCTTGCGAAGCAAAAAAAAGAGAGAAAGAAAAAACACATCACATGAGTCCATTAGTTGCACAGAATGTACAGCCAGGTCGTCGGGCCCTAAAGCCAAGAGGTGTGTGTCTTGTTCCTAATGAGAATCAATGTGACCTGAATCTGAATCTCTTGACTCTTGTCTCTCTCTCTCTCTCTCTGTTCTTTCGTTATTTTGTTAACATTTCAATTAAACAAAATTCTGGCTTTTCGTTGTTCATTATTTCACGGCGGGATGAGATTACCGAGAAGGTTGTCAACAGGATGTTTCCAGAAGGGCGGTTTGAGTAGAGTAATTAGCTGGGCCTGGCCCAGCCTGTGTGGTTTCTGGTCTAGAGGGGAAGTAGCCTGGCCCAGCCTGTGTGGTTTCTGGTCTAGAGGGGAAGTAGCCTGGCCCAGCCTGTGTGGTTTCTGGTCTAGAGGGGAAGTAGCCTGGCCCAGCCTGTGTGGTTTCTGGTCTAGAGGGGAAGTAGCCTGGCCCAGCCTGCGTGGTTTCTGGTCTAGAGGGGAAGTAGCCTGGCCCAGCCTGTGTGGTTTCTGGTCTAGAGGGGAAGTAGCCTGGCCCAGCCTGTGTGGTTTCTGGTCTAGAGGGGAAGTAGCCTGGCCCAGCCTGTGTGGTTTCTGGTCTAGAGGGGAAGTAGCCTGGCCCAGCCTGCATGGTTTCTGGTCTAGAGGGGAAGTAGCCTGGCCCAGCCTGTGTGGTTTCTGGTCTAGAGGGGAAGTAACCTGGCCCAGCCTGTGTGATTTCTGGTCTAGAGGGGAAGTAGCCTGGCCCAGCCTGTGTGGTTTCTGGTCTAGAGGGGCGTGTGCCGGTCAAAAACAGGCGGTAGATTCTATTGGTTCACCGATCTGAGCACCCGCCCCCCCCCCCCCTCCTCCCCTCCCCTCCCTGGTAGAAAAGAGCGGAGAACAAATTTGGAGCGACGCGTCTTTGCACTGTTATTGGTTAGCGAAAGACAAGGAAGTGGGCTTCCTGTGCAAGGTTTTCCAATGCGTTTCCGTCAGGCTTTCATTTTTGCGAACGAAAATAAAAGCCTAGTCACTGAGGCTAGCTGGGAAGCAACAATGGTAACAGTTCATTACAGTAAGGACACTATCTGACATGGTTACTGTGTGTGTACTCTTATTTCTATGTATTATTTGATGCACTGCCAACGACTGCCGGAGATTAGCTGTAGGCAGACGGACGGACGGAGTGCAAAACATACTCTCCCCATGCCTTCGGCCTGGTGGAGACAATCAAGTTTAGTGTCTTTTCTCTTCAACACTGGTGATGATGGATCTGAGTAGGTTCACACACTCACACACACACACGCGCGCGCACGCAAACGCACACACACTCTCTCTCAGTGGGTAGTGAGAAGCAAGCAGGAAGGAGGTCTGTGGGGGTCAAAAGGTCATTCCCACCAGTCCACCGTTGGCCAAACAGCCTGCGTCTAGAGGTCAATCCCAGCAGGCCCAGTCATTTTAGCACAATAGAGGTCTGTCTGTCTGTCTGTACAAAACAATGCCATGGGGATAACCATTTTAACGCACACATTTATAACCACTTTTACTTTCCCTTTTTTTTTAAAGCTTGCTTTTGGTATTTGCACTAAAAAAGGAAAGATATCAATGGATAAAGTATAGAGGGTATACGCGTGACATCATCATCATCCTACCCAGAAGTTATCCGGGTATGCCGACGGAGTGGCAAAAACTACTTTCTGGCCTTGACTGCCCATATACATCCAAACAGAAAAGTCCTGTCTGATTGCATTAAACGATGTTAAACAATGGTAAACTCACTTTTCCACTCACTTTGCCACTTGATTTGCCACTCAAGTCACTTTATGCATGCACATACCCTCTACTAAATGTACCATTTAAGCATTAGTATATTTACCGGTTAAAAATGGCTTAACGGCGACCAGTTAAATGGTTAACCATGAACAATGTTTTTATTTTTGTTGTCACATATGTCTTGATGTCGTTGAATACTCTTGCTGTATAGGGCTGAAAATGTGTGAGTTTGTGTGTGTTGTGTTGCAATCTCCTTGTATTTCTGGAGTTTTTCTGGATTAGAGAAAGTTTTCCAACTATTAATTGAGGACAGGTGTGTGTGTGTGTGTGTGTGTGTGTGTGTGTGTGTGTGTGTGTGTGTGTGTGTGTGTGTGTGTGTGTGTGTGTGTGTGTGTGTGTGCGCGTGTGTGTCTGTGCGTGCGTGTGTCTATGTTCACTCAGCACCTTGACATTGGCACTGGGCCTCCACAGAGATCTGCTGTCTCAGCTGCACACACACACACACACACACACACACACACACACACACACACACACACACACACAGAAAACCCCCACCTCCTCTCCAAAAACCCTGCCAACTTCTCTCATACAGGAGAGAAGAGCTTAAATCATTCCACTGTACTCTTTTTTCTCTCTCTCTCTCTCTCTCTCCCTCTTTTCTCTGTATGTATCACACTCACGCACGGCACGCGTGCACCCGTACCGTACTGTACGGACGCAGGAGCCCATACCCCTCTCACTGAATTATCTTCAATTCAAAGGGAATACCATACTGTACACTGTAATGTATGCTTTCATACATGTGACCCAATTTTTAAACATTTAGGAAGTAGGGCATTAGAAGTACAAGAAGAAGAGATAACTTCACAATCATGACACCATTAATGATTAATAAAAGCATACAGAGACGTATACACACGATTCAATCTAAGGCTACAGCCGTACTAGGATAAGCATTGTAACATTTCATTTCATTTCATTTCATTTCATGGATACAAATGTAAAACAAATTGTGAGCTTGTGTCTACATGGATCTGCTATTTCATGCTGTTGGAAACCTTTGGAAACTTTCAAAACATTTGACTCTCACCATCCCTGAGGGCTCCCTCCCACACCCCCACCCCCCCCAGATAGCAAAGATGGGGGGGGGGGAGAAGGAGGAGGGGGTGGTTGGGAACACAGGTGGTGTATGAGTGTGAGAGTATGTGTGTGCCTGCCTGTGTCTTTTTGTGTGTGTGTGTGTGTGTGTGTGTGTGTGTGCGTGTGTGTGTGTGTGTGTGCGTGCACTGCATGGAGATGTGTTCTTTTCACGTGTGTGTGTTAATGTGCGTTCCCTGCCTGTGTGTGCGTTTTTATGAGTGCGTGTGTTTTTACGAGGGCTTCTTTTTTTTTTTACACGCGTGTTTGAGTGGAGCTGTCATTTTCATAGTGCTCTTGTAGACGGGTGTTGTCATGGCGATGATGGGACTGCAGCACGACAGATGGGATGTCAAAACAACTCGGTGCAATGTTACTTGGTTCCCATTGGTAGAAGTAACTTAGTATATATACTCACTGGTAGAAAGTAACTTTGTGTATATATACTCAATGCTGCATTCCAGTCCGTTTCTGAGGTAGGCCTATGCTTCTACTCCACTACTTCTCTGAGGCAAATATTGTACTTTTTACTCTACTACAATCATTTGAAAACTTTAGTTACTCGTTACTTTTGTAGATTTTGATTGTTGCTGCAAAACATACATGAACCGATTACCCCCTATTATTATATGTTGGATGTTCACAAATTATCTACAAAGCACACAATGTGTCACTTCTCAACAAAAGTGTGACAAATTTTAAAAAATTGCAGATCGACACGCTCGATTGAGCGTGTCGATCTGCTTTTGATGCTTTTATGTGACGCCGTGGTATGATCAAGCAAGGTGGTAATTTACAAAAAAAACAGTTTAAATATGAAGAAAAGCGGTTTCTTCCAAGACTTCTTCCATGACAGATGGGGTGTCAAAACAGCGTGCAGGGTACAATGCTGTTTGTTTGCTCACATAAACCTGTTGCTCTCTCTGGAGCACAATGGAGTTCACCCTGCAGGGCTGTGAATGCTCTGTCAATCACCGTTCACACTGCTGTTCACTCTTTTCACACACTTTTATCCAAATCACAGCAACGGCAACAATGTGGTCTATTGTTAATGTAACCACTTAAAAGGACAATTAGGGACACTAACCAATTTTAAACCCAAATCCTGTTTTGAATGAAGGTTAGACGAGACATAACAAACGTGATTTTGGTGTGTTTTTTGTGTGTGTGTGTGTGTGTGTGTGTGTGTGTGTGTGTGTGTGTGTGTGTGTGCGTGCGCGTTTGCGTGTGCGTGCGCGTGTGTGTGTGTTTAAATCGTCATATATTAAACGTGATTTCCAGATCTGTGATAGCACAGACTTGAATGTCAGTTCTTCCTGGACTACAAGACTTGTCCCTGTAGTTCCAGTCAGACCGGCCCCTCCAACTTGTCAAAGATGGTGGTCAGGGAAGAGAGACAGGGAGAGGGTTGTGGTGGCTGGAGGGTTTCCTTGTCGGTTTGGCTTTTGTTTTTGGCAATTATTTGGTTCATTATGCATTTGTTTTAACCTTTATTAGGAACATTGTCATTTGTATTCTGCACATCATTTTTGAGCTATAGATCAAGGCATGATAGTAATGGATTTCACATTTAAATGCAACGCTTCCACGTTTCACAAACGTTCATATCGCCATCGCTCCCAGCATGACGTGGTGTGACAGCATGTATCTGTGCTCTTATCGCCACAGCTGTCACAAGGTGACAGATGGTATCTGGAGGCGTGTCGCGAGCCGTCACGTTGCGATGCACACCATAATAAGGGCTGATTTATACTTCTTCCACACCACCGTGTCGCTCAACGCTCAACTTATGACATCGCTGCCGGACAGACACCTCTTAATTATCTCGACTAACATGTTATGTTCTTTCGTGATCATACCACAGCGTCATGCAAAAGCATCAAAAGTATAGCAGATCTTTGAGCTTGTGGATCTGCTACTTTAGAATCTGAATCCTGAAAAGTAACAGTTTTCCACCCCGACAGACGATTATTTAGGCTTAACTACCGGGGGGTACCCCATGGGTCTGTCCATGGCCATCTCCTTTTCACCTCTAGACTAAGGGCTAATGTCTGTCTGTCTGTCAGTCATTCTCACTTGCCGTTTTTTGACCTGTCATCTATCTTTCTTTCTTTCTCCCTTTCTCCCTCATAGGGTGTTGAGGTTAACCACCACTTATTACATAAGTAATACATAAGTACACTGCATTACATCTCATCAACAACACACCAAGCAGAAAGATCAACAATCTACACACACTGTCCTCTCTCATGCACGTTTACTCTCTCTCTCTCTCTCTCTCTCTCTCTCTCTCTCTCTCTCTCTCTCTCTCTCTCTCTCTCTCTCTCTCTCTCTCTCTCTCTTTAAGTTAGATCACAAAACAAGCAGGGCCAAAAACACTGAATTGCCTGGAAACCCTATATGGACTCCACCCTGGAGATTACACGGTCAGCCCAGCCAGCCTGCACTAGAATAACACCACTGTCCTCTGCCAGCCGTGTGTGTGTGTGTGTGTGTGTGTGTGTGTGTGTGTGTGTGTGTGTGTGTGTGTGTGTGTGTGTGTGTGTGTGTGTGTGTGTGTGTGTGTGTGTGTGTGTGTGCGTGTGTGCGTGTGCACGTGTGCGTGCGCGTGTGTGCGCGCACGTGTGAAGAGTTCCTTATCTTCTTGCTACACATTCTCCTGAATTTCCCTCCAGGGATCAATAAAAGTTGGTCTTATCTTTACGTTCATCGTGAGTGCTCTGCATGTATGTTTCCATTCACACCATGTGAAGTGTCGCTCGTTGAGGGCACAGAAGCCAAATGCCAGGACAGGAAGGACATCATCAAACAAAACAATGATTTTAAATTGATGAAAGAGAAATACCCACACCACAAACGTGACACTGGTGTCATATTGTATTGACACTCAGGCAAGAGACAAAGGAGAAAACACTGTGCACACCATATCAAGATGCATTGTGACCTTGTTCTCAGTAGTTGTTTGGGAAAACTCACCTATAATGACACGCTAAAGAATATAATAAAAAGACAGACAGACAACCAACATCGATTATTTTATTGATGTATTCATTTTCAATGACCAGTTTCTCCCGTAGTTTGTAATACAATTAAGTCACAAAGAGAACATGTCTGGACATAACTCCTTGAATCTTGCATCTTTCTTGCATCATTCACCAGCTGTGTGGGCATGCACTCACCTGACACTGCGTGTGTGTGCGTGTGCGTGTCTGTTTATGTGTGTGCATGTGCGTGTCTGTATGTATGTCACCTGATTCTCATGTTGACATTGCGTTTTATATGACGATGAGTCATGGTCCCCAGGCTGGCTGTGGGACAGGAATGTGTGTGTGGTGTCACACCCTCCGTCACACCATGCTCACGCGTCACATCTCAGGGGTGAACCACCATGCACGTGATGATGTCCAAGTGATGAATTGTCTCTCCGGGGTGTGGGGTGTTTTTTAATTAACGTTTGTGCGCTACAGCTGAGTAGGTTCTGATTGTCCTCCACACTCACATGCAATATAGAGCAGTAATTCAGGCAGTTACTCAGTGATTGGTTTTGTTTGATTGATTAAATACGTTATTTGTCAAAAATGTCAAAAGACATGAGGCTAAAACTATAACACAAACACACAAACGCTGGTGCACCATTTGGGTGCCCTACGCACCATTTGGGTGCCCTACGCACCATCTTTTGTGGTGTGTCCCCCATCCATCGAACGCATACAGTGACGCAAATAGCCTGCCCTATATAGATGTAATAGACGGAGGGACGCGTTTCAGCATGTAGATCGGCTACTCTGGCCGTTTCATTTGTCCTGTTGGTGGTATATGCTAAATGATTGCCGGGCGAGTGGAGGGTCTGCTTTCAGCTGTGAGCAGACCCACATGGGCACGCATGCAACTTGAGGACACGCGCAGGTTGTGACTTGCTAGGCGGCGGAAAAAATTGGATCACCGTGGCTCATTTTTGGGGTCCCCCCCACACCGCACCGTGGTGCCCTAGTGAGTGCTGTGCGTGCGCCTAGCGGCGGCACTGCCTGGGGACTTGTATCCATTGTAGTCCCATGTATACAATTCATCAACATAGCATAGAACATTAACACAATAATACATGTAATCAAAGAAATACAAACATTATTATGTACAAAGAGAGAGGTGGGAAATTACATTCAGGTCACTTGGGGACACGTACACGAGTTCCTGGTTGGAATCCTTGCCCTGGGATTAGTGTGAAAGTGTCCTTGAGCAAGACAATTAACCCCTAACTGCTCCTGATGGGCAGGTTGGTGCAGATTGGTGCCTTGCAATGTGGGAATGCAATGCACTTTGTGAAGCGTTTTTTGGTAACTATAGAAATGCACCATTTATCATGTAATTCTAAAGAAATTATCATTTCTTTAGGGGCCAGCCCGGCCAGCCTTAGCTTAGTGGTTACAGAGGTAATCAGCTCACCGGTTAGCTTCCTCCTGACCTCGGTCTACCTGTCGGAGTATCCCTGAGGGGATGCACACGCAGATCCCACACACCAAAGATCCCACATGCAGAAATCACCCGTCGCTCCTGAACATGCGTTGGTCCGACATGCGTTGCTCCGTGCTTGCGGTTATAGGGTTAGGTTAGGGTTAGAGGTATAGGTTGTCGGTCTAATGACAGTCGGACCAATAGTATGTCGGAACTAAAGCCTGCACCCGTCCCTGAGCAGACACGACCATCTGAGCAGCCATCAGCTGGGCGAAGCTGAAACTGAATTTCCCCATATGCAGTGGTTCCCTGCAATGAAACTGGGGGGTCGGGACCACACTTTATTGTATAGGGTTGCCAAGCTAAAACAAGCAGTGGAGGCCTTATGTGCCACAAGGCACAAAGTGGATAGGTAACAGGTGTAATATATGGGTTGCCAGATGATTAGCTTAATGTGCAACATTGTTTTCTCAGTCAACAGTAAACAAACCAACATACAGTATATGTGTATAAACTATAGGGGTATTCAACTACAGTAGATTAGGTCGGGGGCCACGACTGTAGAATGATTGTGTGTGGAGGGCCGCACAGCGTGCTCACTAATACTTGTGTGCACAGTATGAGCACAGGGTGATATATGTCTATACAACTATATGCTATACCTTAGAATAGATCTATTTGACAGAACGAGCGTCAACGAGCACTAGCTGAAAACACACACACACACACACACACACACACACACACACACACACACACACACACACACACACACACATGCCCACACAGCTGGTGAATGATGCAAGATAGATGCAAGATTCAAGGAGTTATGTCCAAACATGTTCTCTTTGTGACTTAATTGTATTACAAACTACGAGAAACTTCTTTTTTTTGTATTTTTCCAAGGGCCACTAGGGGGCACTCTAGTTTTTGGCATTGGCCCGCGGAGTTGAATAGCCCTGCTATACAGGGTATCTGCACATTTCTAAAGTTACAATTGAATAACTTTTAGGACCTTTTAATACCAAATTGTCAAATATTACGTGGCAACCATTGTGAAAATAAATAGCCAACCTATAGACAAACCCATGGGCACAGTACCCTGTATAGGCCAAGTGTAGGCAATCAGTGCTGAGGTGTCAAGCTGCGCCTAACGGTACACCTCAGCTATGGCTCCGCCCAGGGCACCCCTCCATGGATTTGTCTATACAAGCTTCACAACACACACACATGGAGCTTGTGTGTGTGTTGTGAGCCTGTATATCTTGTGAGCTATCCAAGCTGCACCGAGGGGCAATCAACTAAATGACAGTCTCAGCAACGAGGGCTGGGGTGGGGGGGGTGGGGGGGGGATTGGTTTTTGGGGTTTAAAGATTATGCTGCCCAGAGTTTAGAAAGCTGGATCCAATAAAGGTCTAGTTTGGCTGCGGTGATGGAGGCTTCTCTAATGCTAGGCCTCTGCTGCAATGCAGTCTGGGACGGGACTGCCCATGGTAGAGAAAATACTCAATACTTCAACCTTTGACTCGAGTAAAAGTGAAAACGTATCGGCAGCGAAATGTACTTACAGTAACCAAAGTCAACGTATACTAAAATATTTCAAAATTGATCAAACATTTTTTAATGTAGCCAAAGCTACATTGGCTTGTTTGTAACTGCAGCTAAAGTTTTCAAATAATTACAATTATTATTAATTAGTATTATGAATAAACTTTATTCTATAGGTCCAAAATACAAAACAAGACACAAACAATAAAGTATTCATTACAAATGTACAATATTTGCCTCTTGAGATGTAGATCACAAAATGGAAATAAAAATGAAGTAAATTGTACTCGGTACTTATCAGTAAAAGTTATTTCCATAAGGGAGTGAGTGCATGGGGCCACGAGTCTGATTGTTTGCAGTCATGGTGGAGCTAATGACCGGGTACTGGTCAGCATGACACACTTACTGCATGCATCGCACACGCACGCACGCATGCACACACACACATACACACATGCACATGCAGTGTACACACACAAACATTCACACACGCATAAACACATTAAACCACTCGTGTGCAACCGTGCAAGCGCATCATGCATATGCAACTAGTGTGTGTGTGTGTGTGTTTGTGTGTCAGTTTGTGTGTGTGTGTGTGTGTGTGTGTGTGTGTGTGTGTGTGTGTGTGTGTGTGTGTGTGTGTGTGTGTGTGTGTGTGTGTGTGTGTGTGTGTGTGTGTGTGTGTGTGTGTGTGTGTGTGCGTGCGTGCGTGCGTGCGTGCGTGTGTGTGTGTGTGTGTGCGTGTGTGTGTGTGTGTACTCCTGTACAGATGACCACTAATGAGTGCCTATAGCAGAGTGACCCTGTGGTCTGTGGAGAAAGCCAATGTACTGTGGCTCTCTCACACACACACACACACACACAAACTGGTACCATCCACGTGGGGACGTCAAAAGCAATCTTTGGTTAAAAAAGAAAATTAAAATGATGCCATTTTGGCTTTTGCTCTTTTTTTCCCCTACCCTAATCCATGAATGCCCAATCTTAACCATGATCCCAACCTAAATCTTTCCTAATTGTAACCTTTAGCTTTAAAAAGTTGTTCTTAGCCATGAAAATGACCATTTCCCTGAAGAGAACCAAGAAAATGTTCACCATAAGTCACGTTTGTCTCGTTTCATCTGTCCACGAGAGGACATTTTGTGCCCATGCATGTGAATAATAGTATCTTTTGTTTTGTCACTGTCAGGCAGAAACCTCCCATCTCCTTATTGTAACCCTTTTCTTTGTAAATAAATGCCCTACTTTATCATACTACAAATCATTTTCCGTTGTAGCGCCCTCACTGTGGAACAACCCTCCACCCCATGTTAAACCTTCTCAAACGTTGCCTGTGTTTGAATCACATTTGAAAACTCACTTGTTGTAGAAAACTCTGCCTGAGACTTGCTGTTTCCACTAGGCATCGTGTCTAGTATATGTTGCCCTGTTTATTGTGTTGTTGTTGTTGTTGTTGTGCTCTTGGTATTTTAGTATTGTTTTCTTTGGTTACTGAGTGCATTGGAGCATATACAAAAGCATCAAAAGGATTGGATTCATGAGGTTTCCACCCGGTAGAGACGATATAGTAGAGTGTAACATAATATAACAATCTGATACCACAGAAAGAAACTGCTTCTCACGGACTTATGTTGTTGTATTTTCCATGTCCATATAGACCACGGACACCAGCGTCATTCGCCTTTTTTGTTGTTGTTGCTCTTAGGCCCCAATTCACCGTAACCTGCCCAGTGTTTATTTAAATGCTGAGAGTGCAGCCCGTAAGAGTCCATTTGGTTCTGTTAGTACACTACTACACTCTCAGAGTAACAGGTCTGTAACTCTGAGACCCTGACCGCTGGTGGAGCGCAGACCTGATGTTGAGAACCAGCGAGTTGGACTCCTATTCAATCTCTGTCAACGAGTAGTGATAAGATTCTGAGTCACTACTGTGTGTGTGTGCGTGCGTGTGCGTGTGTTTGTGTGTGTGTGTGTGTGTGTGTGTGTGTGTGTGTGTGTGTGTGTGTGTGTGTGTGTGTGTGTGTGTGTGTGTGTGTGTGTGTGTGTGTGTGTGTGTGTGTGTGTGTGTGTGTGTGTGTGTGTGTGTGTGTGTGTGTGTGTGTGTGTGTGTGTGCGTGTGTGTGCTTACGCATGCATCACCAGTTTTGGCTGACACTTGGGTTGACACACACTCTCACACGCCCATACACCACTTGGCATGACATCTGGTGTGACACTCAGGGTTGGGAAGGTTACTTCCCGACCCCCAATATAAATTGAAGTCTGCTACAATAACCTTAATAATAGAGACAATACACCATGAATAAATACTGAAACCACAATTATTAGGGAAGGTGTATGCATGTGCTATATGTCAACTCTTCATTTCCATTTTCCAGCGATTCAGTTGTATTTATTTTTTATTTGGGGATCCCCCAAAATAATTTGGCGACCCCCTGAGGGGTCGCGACCCCCTGGTGTAGACAACAAAATTATATTGATAAAAAATCTACCAGACAGACAGACAGGTGCATGCACGTGCACATGCGCACAACACACACACACACACACACACACACACACACACACACACACACACACACACACACACACACACACACACACAGCTTTCTAGCGCAACGGAGCTGATGAGTTTCAGACTGTTTCACTTTGCAATGCGTGACCCAACGCAAGGCATCTATATTGGTCACAGCTGAAATTAATCGCAGATTTAATTATAACTGTTTCAACTCTTTGGTTGTATTGTATGCCGTTTGATTCTGCAGGCTACATGATACCACCACCACACTGTGAAGCTGTTGAGGGCTGATACCCCCCCCCCCCCCGCTGCGTGCTATTATTATGTCCATAGAGTTATGTTATGCTTACGTCCGCATCATCTTAGCGAGCGTACTACTACGAGTGTTAAAGTGCCATTTGAACGGTGTCTTATCATTTTCCACTCCCCGTCTGAATCTCACCCAGAGAGCGCTCCACAGTCTGTCCACCCCGCCTCCGGCGCCTCCTCTCACTGTCCCCGGCAGTGACGTCATCTCTTTGGGGGCTGGAGGGCTTGGGCCCCCGTGAATAATCTGTAACTCCTCTCATGTCCTGACTCCTAACTGTCCGGGGGGACGGGGACGGGGTCGTTGCCTGTCCTCGTTTACGTTCGCTCAGTTCAGGCATTCAAATGCTAATCTGGTGGCTTTTGTTTTAACCTGTAATGTAATTGTTGTAATGTAATTGTTCTGATCAAAACCATGGTATAGATTTAGAGATATGAGCAAGTTTTGTCGGCCCGTAAACAAGGAAGTGAATGGCTGCGCGCATGCGCTGAACGGGAGCTGTCAAAAAATGGATTACAGCGATCCTGTTATATTTAATTGAAACTACCTAAAGTTACATGTCCTTAGCACCCCACGGTTTTTATTGAGAGTGCGTGCGGACACGTCTTTAGCACAAAAGCTGTTAAAACAGGCCAGGATTTTAAACTTGTGTAAATCCAGGCCAACAATCAACCTCGGTTTTGAATTCATGGTTGGTTGTGTTTCAGTAACAAGTGCGACAATGCTACATACTTACAACTGAATAGCTGAAGTATGTTCGGTTGGCTATATAGAGCATCGACGACGTGAGACCCAGAAGTGAATTTTCTCCATAGGCTTTTCAAAAAGTATTTATTTAAAGACGTTTACGCCGCGGACAAAGCCAACTGGAGTTGTGATAAATCATGATAACAAACACAACATTTTGGGCCGAACAAATAATTACAAAGAAGATAAACTGTTTTCTCCTTCTTTCTAATTATGTGTTCGGCCCGAATTGTGTGGTTGTCAGTTTGTTGTCATGATTTGTCACAACTCGAGTTGGCTTTGTACGAGGCTTAAAAGGTCTTTAAATAAATACTTTTTGAAATATCTATGAGGAAAATGAACGGGGAATCATTTCCTGGGCCTTGGTAGGGGGCGGGACTGCGACGCTCTATAGGCAATAACTACAACATGGCATGTCATTCAGGACTTTGTAGATTGGATGGGTCTCTCCGAACTTATTTCAGTTGTATACGTCTAGTCTATGTACTTGCGCCTCCGAGATGTTCTATTCTGACTAGCTACAGTATAGTATCTCGGCTACTACTGTGATTGATCAGGTTGGTCACATTGGTCTCTCTCACAAGTAATAGTGTGGTATTCTCTCTCCCTCCCTCCCTCCCTCTCTCTGTCTCTCACATTGCACCACTTACAACTGTGAGTACTTCCTCCATCACTGGGTACTAGTGTCACAAGGTACAGACACCTCTGAAATCCCTCTTGTGACCGACTGACCGGACACAACCAGTTGACAGTTACAAACTTACAATGACAAGGATCAGCATCACAAGTTTGACTCAGTGTATATAATTAGTAAAACCTGGTTCATGTGCCCCACTTTGGCATGTTGACTAGCGCTATGTTACCAATGTCCACTTATAGAACGCAAACGGCTACGCTCTGTATGTTTTTATGTTTCTCAGTAACCTAATACAATACACCCCATCTCATAATATTTTGTGCCAGGCACCCCCAGAGGCAAAGATTTTAGTTAATGTTCACTTTAAAATATATATTCGGTATACAGTATATTCAAAGATGTGCAGATCTACAAAATCATAGCAATGCACAAGTATTACAAGTAGATGCTTTCCCGGTTTTAATGGGTTAATATGTCTGTGTGGGAAATCAAAAAAATTATTAAATTGAAGTATGAAAAATTATTTAATACTCAACTAAGTAAATGTAGCTCAAAATGGTACTTAAAAACTAAATTTACTTTACACCACTGCGAGAGAGAGAGAGAGAGAGAGAGGGAGCGGGAAGGCAAGTCAGCAGGATTCTGTGGGAGTTGTGAGTCAGAGGGAACACTGTAGAAATGGATGACACACACGCACACACCCCCACACACACACACACACACACACACACACACACACACACACGTGCACAGGAGGAATGGATGACTGGGTGACGACTGACGAGTGCTAAGCAAACACACTATTATACACATGCACACAGCGCACACGTACATGCACAGGCAACCGCTCGTGCACACACACACACACACACACACACACACACACACACACACACACACACACACACACACACATAGACACATGTGGCCAGCATAACATCTCCGTCAGGTGGAAACCTCATATGTCCAAATCTGTAACTTTTCGGGATTAAAATAATTGCTAAATCCACAAGCTCAAATCACGCACTTCGAGCTTGTATATTTGCTCCTGTCGATGCATTGGTGTAACGCTGTAGTTTGATCCAGTAGGATGTACATTTACCAAAGAACACCAGATAAGAGGTTTCTGCCTGACAGCAACAATATACACAAGCTGTCTCGTACGCGGCACCGTATGCTCACACACTGTAACCGCTGTGTGTGTGTGTGTGTGTTAAATATAGCATCATGACATGATGTTTGTCCTGTTCCGCTATGTCGTTTTGTTTCACTCAGGCTTCTTACCCCCCGCTGTGCTCGCCCAACTCTATTCACAGTGTTTCACTTTACAACACATCTATCAGCCGCCTGTGTGTGCATGCGTGCGTGCGAGTGTGAGTGTGTGCGTGCGTTACAATTACAACAAACTGTAGTACTACTTCTGAGTACTACTTCCACCGCTGCTGATAGTGCTGGAATGGCACAGTTCTCAGAACGTGATCCGTCGGGCGTGAAGTGAATTCTATCAAGGATGATGCAAGCCGTGTGTGCATGCGTGCGTGTGTGAGTGCGTGCGTTCGTGCGTGCGTTAAAATTACAACAATCTGAGTACTACTTCTGAGTACTACGTCTGATTACTACTTCTGAGTACTACTTCCACCGCTGCTGATAGTGCCGGAATGGCACAGTTCTCAGAACGTGATCCGTTGGGCGTAAAGTGAATTCCCTGAATGGCCCGGCCAGAATCCATCACGGTGTTTAATCATTGATTAGGATCCTCGAATGGTTAACAACTCAGTCGTGTTGTGTTATGTTATTGAACTATAATTATTGATCATTAACTCCTTAAGCCCCGATCTACAAGCTCACAACGCGTTGCATCAGAATGCATATAGTGAGCTTGTAGATCTCCTTTTTTTTGTTGTGAAAATGAAAGAAGTAGTTTTGAGTACATCGTGTTATTGTTTATTTATCCTATATTTAAATTGCGTAGTGCGTGGGTCAACCGTGGACGACTGGGCGACACAAACGTAACGTCCGGACGGGGCGCACTGTTGCTCCAATCTGCACCAAACGCCACACAAACAATGTTCAAGAGATACGGACTTGAAGGTCCCCTCATGGCCTTGGAGTTTTCAATCATTTTGATTAGGAATGGTGAAGGACTCTGTGATATTGGCCTTATCAGTTATGACTGCATTGTGCATGAACACGCACGCGTGCGCACACACACACACACACACACACACACACACACACACACACACACACACACACACACACACGCAGGGTAAAGGGTAAAGTGAGTGACTTGAGTCTGAGTCATTGCTACACATTACACAATGCATTGACGTAATGCTAATTTGCGCTTCAAGAATGTGCGTCCCATTGGTCCCTCGTAAATCTTGGCAACAATAGCAAAAATAGTGATTCTCAAATCCCTTTATGTCTTTGTGTCATGAATCACTAGATTTCCACAATTATTCATGTAGGCCGCAGTTTAAACCTTGTGTAGGCTACTTTATTGTATGCGAGTAGCGAAATACAGGCTCACAAGACGTCAAGATGCATTCTCAGTGAATGTTCGTTCACCTATAATTTGTATATTGCCCAGTCTAGAAAGTCTTAGACTTCATGTGGTTAAAACAATTAAACTACATACCAATAGTCCTCGTTAGATTGTGTTTAAAAGGACACTGGTTTCACTTTACGAGGTGAGAAAAACAAACAGCAGCTTAAACTACAAGTACTTGCTTGGTTGTTTGTTGGTTATAGCAACAGCGGTGTTCTTCCACGCTGCGTTTTCTCTGGCTTTGGGGAGCTTGGAAATAGTAATTGTAGCGATCTTAAGTGTCTCCTATTTTTACGGGGCTGCATTAGTGTTTTCCATCACAGTGTAATTACGGCCTATTCATAAGCAAGGCAGCTCGGCCCTCCTGTGAGCGCGGTGAATGGAAGTGGCTAGCCAGCTCGGCTTGGTACTATTCTGGGAAATGTCTAAAGCCAGACGTAAGCTACCTATTGATATGCAAAGCATATTATAGACGCTATAGTGTGCGCAACATACGTGAAGTGCAGCGGTCTGCGTTGGTGGAAGATGTGCTGTGATTTTTCTACTTATAGGTAAAAGTAGCAATAGGCTATACCACCATGTAGAAATACAGGTGTTACAAGTAAAAGTCCTGTATTCAACGATTTACTTGAGTAATGAAATAGAAGCCTATATTGGCATCAATTGTGTTGCAGATAAATGTTAACTTTTTTTTTTACATTTTATTCATTATAAAATAAGGACATTTGTCCAATCTGTATTCTTTAACTGTATGATGATTTCTTTTTTGTTTTGATGTTTTTCCTGGTTATCCTCTTAGTAGCAGTTTGTGTATTGACCTGTACTTTCGTTTGAACTGTACCAATATTCTACAAACCAAAAATCTATCTAGTAATCAATCAATCAATCAGAATCAGACACAGGATCTTGACCTGATGGTCGAGATGAAATGTGTCCCCTGAGCAAACAGCCTGGCTCTATTAGCTCAGTGGTAAAACTGTCAGCACGTGCACAGGGAACTGTGTTCAAATAAATCTGGGGTAGAAGAGGAAAGTATCGTAGTGCTGCATTAAACGTACAACTTAACTTAATCCATATCGGTTAGTGTTCTACTGAACTGCTCCTCATGTACGGTACCTGATGATGCTTTTAATATTGCAACATTGCGGCGCCTTAATTTACACACCTGCCTGCGATGCTTTCTTTCTCCTAACTTCATTTACATACCTGCTACTATTCATATCGTTGCTGACTAGAAACCTCTCATGTCCGTATTCTAATGTTTTGCCTTTTTTTGTAAACAAAATGTCCTACAGTACTTGATTGATTGAATACTTTATTTGCCAGGAACAGCACACAAGGTGCAGTCAGACATTAAGGCGCAAACACGAAAAAGTCCTGGGGAATTGTTTCCATTTATGACCATACAGTGTCGCACAAAAGTATCAAAAGTATCGATAGTACAGTACTCGCCACTGAACATGGCTCTAACAAGGATTGTTTTATGTCCCCTTTTTGCCCTGTCAAACCACCTCATAGTGCACTTTCAGTTCAGACAAACATAGATCTGTATTATCTGTAATTGGATGCCATTTAACATGATAATGATTCTCTGGGTTAAGGCATCATCTGTGAAGATATACAGTACATATCAGTAAAACAAACAAAAAAAACATGACGCAGGAAAAACCTAGATTTTTGTATAATTTGATTCTTTTTTTTGTATCCCACTACCCACCAATTAGTCATTCCTTAAATCTTTCAGCCCTTGTCATTATGTGTGTCAGTGCTGACTTCATTATGCGCACCCGTCAGCCCTTTTTTTACCCTGAGATGGGAAGCTCATTTTGGGGCCGAGTGGGAATGGCAAGAATCTCTGGTCCCATCATCATCTTCATCCACGGGTTGAGAGCAAAGGCTGGAAAGTACATTTTGTTGCTGTCGGACAGAAACCTCATATCTCCGTATTCTGACTTTTTGTGTATTTTCCTAAATGAACACCCTACCTTATCATACCACAACGTCACAGTCAAGCTTGAACCGTTTAGAGTTTGTAGATATGCTACTTTCGCTGCTTTTGAATTTGAATCCTAAAAAGTAGCAGTTTTGGACATAATTAGGAGGTTTCCACCCGACGAGATGATTTACTCAAATACTGTACTAAGTGCAATTTTCAGGTACTATACTGTGCTTAGGTTTACTTGAGTATGTTTCCCCTTTCCCCATACTTTACACTTCTACTCCACTGTATCTCAGGTGTAGAGGCAAATATTGTAGCCTTTTCTTTTGCTAGTTTTTTACGTTTACTATTGAAAACCTGCATTAGATCTACATATATGGAGCTGACCTATTCTGACATTCCATATGTTGATATGGCCTCATCAAACCCTGTACAGTCAAGACACACTCCATATATGTCCAGTACAGAATTAATCCCATATGTTGATCTGACCCCCCCCCCAGCACTCTCCCAGGGTTAGGCGTTAGCCGTTACTAAGGCGGATGTGTACGGCGAGGTCGCTTGGTGTGACCCGGCCGGGGATCGAACCCCAACCTCCCAGTTTCAGGGCGGACACTCTAACCACAACGCCACTGAGCTGGTATGGACTTAATCAAATTATTCCGTTGCATTGTAGTGAATCGTGAGTGGAGTGGACTCCTGGGGGAAGAGTCCCGAGGCCCGTGGTCAAGAGACAAGAACGAGTAAATTAATATGTGGACTCGAGACAGGACTCGAGACGAGTCAAGGACTCGAGTACTACAACAATATTGTGTATTAAAAAATCATAAAGAGCATATCGTCTCTGTTGGGGGGGAACGTCATTATGTCCAAAACTGTTAGTTTTCAGGATTCAAATTCAAAAGTATCAAAGTAGCAGATCTACAAGCTCGTAACTCGTCGCTTCGCACCACGTGTCGAGCTTGTGGATCTGCTACTTTTGATGCTTTTGTGTGACACTGTAGGATCAAGTAGGGACTAGGGTGTTAATTCTTAAAAAAAAAATAATGATGGAGATAAGAGGTTTATTTCAAACTACTGAGTGAACAGATCGGAGTTAATTCTTCCACTGTGGAAGAACACGGTGCCGAGTGGGAATGGCAGGAATGTTCTGGTCCCACCACCACCATCATCATCATCATCATCGTCCATGGGTCGAGAGGGAGAGAGGGCAGCCCCAGGAAGCACCGTCAGTCTGGGGCTGGGATGCTTTTCCCATCCGCATGGCAATGACGTATAGCGGCAGGGTGCGGTTTTTACAAGTACATAATGCCAGTGGTGGATGAGAAGCACTCAAACATTTTGAACTACTTTAAAGGAGCACTCCATCCATTTCCAGCCGTATCTTCATATAATTGGTCCTCAGTAATGCTAATTATACGATGCCATGCACCGTTTCTGTCTACTCACTCTGCGTCTCGTCGGCGGGTCTGTGGACGGCTCAGTAAAACCTGCCTCACAACTCATGACTGAGGTTTCTGGGGAGGAATGATAAGTAGTGTGCTATTAGCCATGCGTGCGCCTGACAGAAAAGTGCCCCGGTACCTATTTAAAATCTAAATATCAAATAATTGCGATCCGAAGCTTTTCTCATCTTTTATCAACCATGATGATGCACACATGACCTCGACAATGTGTTGCCAAGCCATAAACTGCCGTACCATACATGGAGCTCCAGTATATGTTTGAACATGTGGGTGTTTATGGGTGCTCATATATCCAATAGTCTACGTGCGAATGTACCAGCTCAGTGGCCTTGTGGTTAGAGGGTCCGCCCTGAGATTGGGAGGTCGTGGTTCAATCCCCGGCCGGGTCACACCAAAGACCCATTGCGTCCCTGCTTGACACTCAGCATTGGATTGGGGGTAAATCCCTGTGACATACTAGCGTCATGTCCAGGGGGTGTACTTGTACATCAAGCTGCCTCACGCTACAGAAACAGGAGATAGGGTCCTGCCCTATGGGCCTCATGGCTCGGCAAGGCTACTTACTACGTGCAAATGTACATACCAGTGCCATATTGAGGTACTTTTTACTATACTTGCATATGCAAAATGTAATGCTTCCAATCCAAATCAGGATAGACTTTCTCGTCACATCACAGGTTTACAGGTGTAAAGAAGTGTGTGAAAATTCCTTGTTTTTTTCCTGTCGTGCATACACTATCATTTTGTAGTTTTTGTTAGAAGAGGAGTATCCATACTCAAGTACAAGGCTTGAGTCCTTTGACCACTGGGAGTGTAATGTTGTAGTTACACTGTGAATGTCCACGTCCAGACAACGTCAATGCCAGCTCAGATGAGTATGAATGACTCAAATCATCCTCAAACACCAACCAACAATTTCCAGAAAGGGAAATATCTATTTCTCTAAACTATTAGCCAACGCCCTGCAGTGGTGGAAATTTATTACATGAGTTTATTAACTCATGTATTAGAAATTTAAATACTTAAGTAAAGTCAAAGTACTGTACTTGGGTACAGTTTTGAGGTACGTTTGCTTTACTCAAGTATTTCAATTTATTTAAAATAATTTATATTAATATACCACAACATGTCAAGAGACAAAGGTTACTTTTGACTCCACTACAATCATTTGAAGATAATTCAAACTACAATTTCATAGTCATGAGTTTAATTGAGTTTAATTTTTTCTTCTTCTTTTTTACATTTGGCAAATTAAGTATGTCGTTTCTGTCGGGTGGAAACCATGTTGAAAACTGTTACTTTTCAGGATTAAAATAACAAAAATAGCAGCACGACAAGCTAAAAAAACACTTGGCTTCACCCTGCGTTTGGAGCTTGCTATTTTGGATACTTTTGTGTGACGCTGATCACGTAGTCGTAGGGCGTTAATTTATATATTTAAATAAATATAAAAAAACAGCAACATGTTTTGACAACCAATACGTTTATGCTTTAAAATAAATACTATATACTTGTACATAGTGGAATCGCTATACTTTTACTCAAGTAAAAAAAAAAAAACATCTGAGAACTTTTCTTCCAGCACTCGGCGGATAAGGAGACATTTCCAGGAGGGGAAAATATCTATTTCTTTACATAATTAAGCCACCGCCCTGTTGCGTTGAAGCCGCGGCTGCTGCGTGCTTTATGGGCTGAGAAAATGTCTGCCTGGAAAGCCTGACATCAGTCAATGAATGAGGATTGTTAATAACACAATAAAAGTGGGACTCTCTCACTGCGTGCTGCCTATAGCAAGACAACAGACCTGCGGACAATGGCTATAATACCCACAGATTAGGAAGTCTATTTCGTTCCCTTTGGAACGCCTTTGTACATTGACTGTGTGTGTGTGTGTGTGTGTGTGTGTGTGTGTGTGTGTGTGTGTGTGTGTGTGTGTGCGTGCGTGTGCGTGTGCGTGTGCGTGCGTGTGTGTGTGTGTGTGTGTGTGCGTGTGCGTGTGTGGCGGTGTGTTATGTGCGATAGGGAGTGAGCGTTTCCTCAATATCTGTTGTCTGTGTCCTCACATGGGGTTTCATTTCACTATTATTTCACCAGCTAGAACTTCCAAGTCCAATGAGAGAATATAAGACAATTACTATTATTAACCATCATTATGTTTCACTCTCTCCATCTACACTGCTCCAATATAGTTATTTGAACATACTTCAATCTACAATTTAACATCTCATCTCATCGCCTTGCCAGGACAGAAACCTCTTATCTCCACTTTCATATATATATATATTCTCTTCATAAATGGATGCCCTATTTCACCATGCTACACTACAGGGTCACACAAAAAGCGAAGCGACACACTTTGAGCTTGTCAAGCTGCTGCATGTTTATGGCTTTGAATTTGAATCCTGAAAGGGAACAGTTTTGGACACATGAGGTTTCCACCCGACATAACGATATAATAGACAGTTTTATGTACTAAATCTAACATAATATCAACAGTCTTCTGTCATTGCGGACGACGGGTCCCATGCACAAATAAGGCTCTAATACATACCAATTTGGACGGCCCTTGACCTTAAGAACAACTGGTCTATACACTTGCTGAAAAACAACACAGGGTAATCATTTGTTCGGTTGTTGAATGTGTTAAACATGATGAAATAGCCTTTCAGCGCTGTGATGCAATTTGCAAACATTGATGACATCAGTGGAACAGAAGGCCAAAGTGTGTACGCATGGCCCGTCAATGAGTAACCTGCTGAAGTGTGTCCTGTTAATGCACTGGATTTGAACCAGTAGTGGGTTTTGACAAGCTCACTCACAACGCATACATTTACCAAAGTTAGAATATGGGGATATAAGAGGTTTCTACCTGATGACAACCATAATAACAACAACAATGTTTGGTTCAGTCAGATAACTCACGAATAGAATGAACCAATATTGTATGATAGAATGTGAATACAAGTGTGGATATGTTTTATCTTGGCGTTCAGGCTCTGTTACATATTTCTCCCAGCACATTAGATAACAATCATTAACCATTATGAGCGGGGAGATAACAGAACTAATAGCAGAGCCCTGGGGTGGCGGTGGGAACAAACAGCGCATATGCAGAAGGAACGCAGAAAGAGAACAGACTTAGGTGAGCTGAAATACCCCGCCCAATTGGTCAGTGTATTGCCACATCAGCGTATGACAGAACACCCACATAGTAATGCACAAGATTGTTAACCTCTTGAGTGTATGCTGACTGAACCAACTCGCAGGCTGCGTACTGTACTGTACTGTACTGTACAGTACAGTACGGATCATTTGTCACTAAATCCCACGACACCCTTTGGGAAGTTTTCTGAGTCAGTGTGAACTTGCTCTGTCAGCTGTAGTTTGTAGTTTGTTGTGGGTTGGAACAGAGTAGAGTGGATATAGGCCAGCTTTTCTAGAGCAGCCAGGCTTGGGGAGGGACGGGACACAGGCCTGCATGGGAAAGGGATGACGGGCTGAACAGCTACTGTGTGTATATATACGGGTGGGAAAAACGCAAACGCATGCCTATAAACGCATGGGAAAGCCACCATGCAAGGCAGCCACATCACACGTTTTCATAGGCTTGCAAAAAAAGGTGTGTGTTTTAGTTCTCATGGCTGAACTAGTCCAGCGAGAGGCGATTTGCATGAGAAAAGAGATATTGAGCAAGCTTTTCTTTTTAAGTGGTTTAAATTCTAGGCGTCCAAAAACTCCTCTGTGCCACAAGGAACTCCAAATAGACATAATGTCCCCTTCCCGTATTGTGAAATATATAGCTTAAGAAAAAATAAGAATGAATACTGAGAAAATAGTAAAAAAATACATGACTTAAAAGCTCACAACGTCTCGAATTGGGCTATGTGGTGAGCTCGTACATCAGCTATTTTTGAAAGGTGTTATGTTTAAAAGTTCAAAAGTTTAATGCACAGTATATCATCTCTGTCACATTTAAAGCATAACATTGTGTGTGTGTGTGTGTGTGTGTGTGTGTGTGTGTGTGTGTGTGTGTGTGTGTGTGTGTGTGTGTGTGTGTGTGTGTGTGTGTGTGTGTGTGTGTGTGTCCACGCTTTACCTTCCTGTGTGTGTGCGTGTATTTAAGTGAGTGACCTTTTCTCAAGTCATTTCTGAGTGGTGGCACACAGTCTCCAATGCACAAGGGGGCTAGTGAATCATGGGGTGTGTGTGATATGAAATGTCCAGTACCTCCCCAGTGCCTCCCCAAGTGCCACCCCAGTGTCTGCCCTGCAGTGTCTGCCCAGTGCCTCCCCAGTGTCTGCCCAGTGCCTCCCCAGTGTCTCCCCAATGTCTCCCCAATGTCTCCCCAGTGCCTCCCCAGTGCCTCCCCAGTGTCTGCCCAGTGTCCCCCCGAGTGCCTCCCCAGTATCCCCCTGAGTGCCTCCCCAGTGTCTCCCCAGTGCCTCCTAGTGTCCCCCCAGTGCCTCCCTGAGTGCCTCCCCAGTGTCTCCCCAGTGCCTCCTAGTGTCCCCCCAGTGCCTCCCTGAGTGCCTCCCCAGTGCCTCCCCAGTGTCCCCTCAGTGCCTTCCCAGTGCCTCCCCAGTGTCCCCCCAGGGACTCCCCAGTGCCTCCCCAGTGCCTCCCCAGTGTCTCCCCAGTGCCTCCCCAGTTTCCCCTCAGTGCCTTCCCAGTGCCTCCCCAGTGCCTCCCCAGTGTCCCCCCAGTGCCTCCCCAGTGTCCCCCCAGTGACTCCCCAGTGCCTCCCCAGTGCCTCCCCAGTGCCTCCCCAGTGTCTCCCCAGTGCCTCCCCAGTGTCCCCACAGTGCCTTCCCAGTGCCTCCCCAGTGTCCCCCCAGTTCCTCACCAGTGTCCCCCTGAGGGCCTCCCCAGTGTCTCCCCAGTGCCTCCCCAGTGTCTCCCCAGTGTGCCCCTGAGTGCCTCCCCAGTGTCTCCCCAGTGCCTCCCCAGTGTGCCCCTGAGTGCCTCCCCAGTGCCTGCCCAGCGACTCCCCAGTGCCTCCCCAGTGTCTCCCCAGTGCCTCCCCAGTGTGCCCCTGAGTGCCTCCCCAGTGCCTGCCCAGCGACTCCCCAGTGCCTGCCCAGTGTCCCCCAGTGTCCCCCCAGTGTCTCCAATAGCAATACAAGAGCAATAATACAAATTAATCTTAATTTATTAATGTTATTTAATGAATTAATCAAATTAATTAATGAATCAAAAGTTGATTGAAGTTATTATATACTTAAAGCAGCATTAGTATGTAACTTTCCTCTTCTACCCTGGATTTGAACCCGCTTTCCTGCGTGCTGAAAACTTTAGCATTGAGCTAATCGAGCCGAACTGCTTGCTCGGGGGATACATTTAATCTTGACCATAAGGTCCAAATTCGAGTCAGATCCTGTGTCTAGGTGAGACATGACCTTTGACACGATCTAAATGTCTCAACAGAAGAGCAGGGAGACAAAATACAACCAGCCCAATTGTATAAGTTATATTGTATTAACATACTCTACCATACAGATTGGACAAAATGTAATTGTATTCATTAAAAAAAGAGTTACATTTTCCACCACTGCAAAACTACTGCCATTTGAGGCATTGATTTCTCATTTCTGCATTAATGGTTTTACTCCTAGGTTTAGTTTAGTTTATTTAGGATCCCCATTAGCTGTTACACCTGGCAACAGCTATTCTTCCTGGGGTCCTCACAGAATAATATACATACACAAATTTAAATAAAAACAACATTACAGATATCATAAAAGAAATACATTAAAGCATAACAACCACGGTTAGTGCATTCACTCTAGATTACATTAACTGGTATATTGACAGGGTAAAATGCCTTTTACCCTTAATTTCTGTGATGCATACTGGTAGAGAGTTCCAGAAAGTCATTGCCCTGTACATGACTGTATTCTTCATTGCATCAGTTCTTGGCTTAGGCACTGTAAATCGACCCATTGCAACATGTCTGGTATTACAGTATGTACATGTCTATCACTGGTATAATGAATATTTTTATATAAGCATTTTGTTTTTTTATTTGAACAAATGTTCCTAAAAAATCCAGCCAGACTGGCAGCTAATCTCTGCTCCACCAACAGCCATGACAGCTTCTGATGATTTAACAGTACTAGATCTAGTATTGCAGTTCAGGGCAAGACCCCACTATAGTCTCTTAGAATCCACATTCATTAGACAGTCATCTATTAACTGTGTCAGTGCTGTACATGTAGAAAGCCCATCTCTATAGGCGTGTTGAAAGTCAGTATTCAATACATTCTCAGAGAAATATGATTGAATTTGGTTAAATACATATTTTTCCATTAATTTAGCAAGAACTGGCAGAATGCTAATAGGGCGGCTGTTAACTCCTGTGATGTTTGTTTTAGAATCTTTTGGTATTGGAATAACTTTAGCTTCCTTCCATATTTGTGGATTTTTGCCTTTCTCGTAAAAGCTACTATGTTGTGGTCAGTGCATCCAAATTCAACAGAAATCACCTTTGAGCATAGATCAGCTGCATTTGTAAAGATATGATCAATACAGGTGGAGGAGATGCCATTTATTATTTGTGTTCTTGTTGGCTTGTTTGCTAACTGTGTTAAATTGTATGTATCTGCAATAGCATGGAGGGTTTTCTTAAGTGAGCATGTTGGAGAGAACCAGTTAATATTCATATCTGCAGGTATATACAATTCCCTATTACTGTCTGATGCTCTGTCCACCATCAATTTACAATTTACAATTTAGGCATTTAGCAGACGCTCTTAATCCAGAGCGATTTACATTAAGCAAGAACAAAAGCACCATCTCACATACACTGCTGACTACTACTGAGAATTGGAATCCGGTAGTCTGTAACAGCAACACAGCAATATAGGTTTAATATTAGGCAAGTGGACTTGTAGCCATAGAGCTTCAATGTCACTAATTATAAGGTCATCTCTCCTCTTTACTGGAATATCATTTAAAATATAAAAAGCCACACCCCCACCATGAATATTTCTGTCTCTCCTGTAGATATTATACCCATGTACCATAAATTCCTTATCACATGTTTCATCTAAATGTGTCAGATATGGCAAGTATTCTATATCAGGGGTGCCCAAACTTTTTTCACTGAGGGCCACATACAGAAAAATATAGGAAGGGCTGGGCCACTCACTAGAGATGAGATATATCACCTCACCTGTCGTGTATTAAAGCAGGGTTTACTGCACAATGTTGTTGGCATGGCGCTGCGCCATGCTTGAAATAAATCGTGCCATGCCAAGCTGCCCAAAAAAAAGGAAGAAAAAAAAAGAAAAAAGGGGGGCTATTGAATCATGGTGTGTGTGTGATATGAAATGTCCAGTACCTCCCCCAGTGCCACCCCAGTGTCTGCCCAGTGGCTCCCCAGTACCTCCCCAGTACCTCCCCAGTGTCCCCTGAGTGTCTCCCCAGTGTCCCCTGAGTGTCTCCCCAGTGTCCCCTGAGTACCTCCCCAGTGTCCCCTGAGTACCTCCCCAGTGTCCCCCTGAGTACCTCCCCAGTGTCCCCTGAGTGCCTCCCCAGTGTGCCCCTGAGTGCCTCCCCAGTGTCCCCTGAGTACCTCCCCAGTGTCCCCCTGAGTACCTCCCCAGTGTCCCCTGAGTGCCTCCCCAGTGTGCCCCTGAGTGCCTCCCCAGTGGCTGCAGTTTCTCCCCAGTGTTTCCCCAGTGCCTCCCCAGTGTGCCCCCAGTGCCTCCCCATTGTCTCCCCAGTGCCTCCCCAGAGGCTCCCCAGTGCCCCCCCAGTGTGCCCCTGAGTGCCTCCCCAGTGCATATAGATGATTAAACTCATAAGAGCCAATGCAGTGAAGTTACTGACCAAAAGGTTTTAGCTTTCTTTTGTTTGGAGACGGTCCTAACAAGTAGGGTAAAAATGTGGTAATTTATAGTTTGCCCTTCTTTAAATCTGATGTGATTGTATTAAAATAGATTTTTTTCCACATTCAGGAGTGTAGTTTATATGTTTCTACTATGTCTAGAAAGTGTGGTCCTAACGAGGTAAGCAATAACCTGAAAAAAAAGTGTGGTCCTAAGTAGGTAAGTTATACGAGTATGTGTGTGTGTGTGTGTGTGTGTGTCCACGCTTTACCTTCCTGTGTGTGTGCGTGTATTTAAGTGAGTGACCTTTTCTCAAGTCATTTCTGAGTGGTGGCACACAGTCTCCAATGCACAGCTTAGTGTGTCTGTCTGTCCGTATGTCCGTTTGAGTATGGAATGTCTGTCCGAGTAGGACCTTTGACCCTGCAGCTGCTTAAGTGAACAACTGTGCTTGGCTCCAAGGCACTCCAAGCAACTCACCACACACACTATAAACACACAGTCACTGTGTAACTATAACACAGTAACACAATAAAAGTATAGTTCGACTGGTGTGATTCTTTTGAATACGGTACGGGCCCTTTAATTACTTTTACTGTAATAAGTCAAATCTATTAGTAAATCTTCTCACACCTCTCTCACACACCACGCCTGTCATTGGGGGTGATAGATTCAAGCATAATTTTTTACTCCCATCGTACCAATTATCGCCTCTCTCTCTCGTCTGGCTGTGATGACAGTGATGAGAGAGCGTCTCTGTAGGGTTTCCCACTCCCCCCCCCTCCCTATCTCTCTCTCTCTCTCTCTCTCTCTCTCTCTCTCTGTGTGCTGTTTGCATGTTGTTTGTTTTTCAACGTGGTTTGTCTCCCCGATGTAATTAGTGGATGCAAAAAAAAGAGAAAAACACAAAGATGAGCTTGTTAGACGCCTTCGATCAATACACTGTAAGGCTGTGAGCCGTGGGGGAGGCTGAGTTGGAGTGAAAGAACAGCGAAAGTGTGTGTGGTTTTTTGCTTCTCTGTATTTGTCTGTTTGTGCATGCACGTGCGTGCGCGCGTGCATGGTTCTGTTGATTGATATTGTCCTTCTAATGCATGAGGAGACCGTGTTTTTTTCTTTTTTCAATAACCTTTTTGGTTTTCAAATATATGTTTTTATGAAAAAGATAAAAGTAATTGAAAGGGCAACATCAATCACCAGAACCAAGGACAGGTGTTTTCAATGAATCAATCATGTTTGACGTTACTATGGGTTTGTATAGGAGTGGGGCGTGTCTGTTACAATGGGTTTGTATAGGAGTGGGGCGTGTCTGTTACAATGGGTTTGTATAGGAGTGGGGCGTGTCTGTTACAATGGGTTTGTATAGGAGTGGGGCGTGTCTGTTACAATGGGTTTGTATAGGAGTGGGGCGTGTCTGTTACAATGGGTTTGTATAGGAGTGGGGCGTGTCTGTTAAATAGGTTTGTATATAGGAGTGGGGCGTGTCTGTTACAATGGGTTTGTATAGGAGTGGGCGTGTCTGTTACAATGGGTTTGTATAGGAGTGGGGCGTGTCTGTTACAATGGGTTTGTATAGGAGTGGGTGTGTCTGTTACTATGGGTTTGTATAGGAGTGGGGCGTGTCTGTTACAATGGGTTTGTATAGGAGTGGGGCGTGTCTGTTACTATGGGTTTGTATAGGAGTGGGGCGTGTCTGTTACAATGGGTTTGTATAGGAGTGGGGCGTGTCTGTTACTATGGGTTTGTATAGGAGTGGGGCGTGTCTGTTACAATGGGTTTGTATAGGAGTGGGGCGTGTCTGTTACAATGGGTTTGTATAGGAGTGGGGCGTGTCTGTTACAATGGGTTTGTATAGGAGTGGGGCGTGTCTGTTACAATAGGTTTGTATAGGAGTGGGGCGTGTCTGTTACAATGGGTTTGTATAGGAGTGGGGCGTGTCTGTTACAATGGGTTTGTATAGGAGTGGGGCGTGTCTGTTACAATGGGTTTGTATAGCAGTGGGGCGTGTCTGTTACAATGGGTTTGTATAGGAGTGGGGCGTGTCTGTTACAATGGGTTTGTATAGCAGTGGGGCGTGTCTGTTACTATGGGTTTGTATAGCAGTGGGGCGTGTCTGTTACAATGGGTTTGTATAGGAGTGGGGCGTGTCTGTTACAATGGGTTTTTAGGAGTGTTGCGTGTCTGTTAAAAGGAATATCAAATATCCACTGAATCAACAAATTCCAAACTGTCTGGGTTGCTCATACAAGCCATGCAGCATAGACGACGTCAACTTAAAATGACCCCAGACGTGTTTGAAAGTGAAATATCCCTTTAAGAAAGACTGTGCAGCACGCAGGAGGGCTTGTACTTGTAAAAAGTAAAAGTATTTTTACACCGCCGTATCTCCACTATCACTTAAGTCCAAAAACCTGAGTACCCCCCCCCCCCCCCCCGCCTGCCAGGAGGCCTGTCCATCATTGGCCGCGGGCCTCCGCTTAGCAGGCAGAGAAAGTCCTCGGGGTCAGGCTCATAATGGGCTTAAACGCAGCTCATTATCCTGATAAGGCCAGCGGGAGGGGAGGGAGGGGCGGTGGCCGCATGGCCCTGGCCTGGCCTGACTGGCTGGATGACAGCCACACACTGCAGCTCCGTGATGGAGGCTATCTGATGGAGCCTGGCTGAGGGATCCGGTTGCACTGCGCGTGTGCATGTGCGTGCATGTTCGTGTGTGTGCGTGTGTGTGTGTGTGTGCGCGCGCGCTCCGGTTGCGCTGCGCGTGCGTGTGTCTCTCAGTGGGGGATACATGTGCACTATAGTTCTGTTCTTAATCTTAAGGTTCTTTTACTGTACATATGTAATGTACTGTAAGCATATTTATTTTGATACTGTGTAGTTTTACGCAAGTGATATTTTGGATAAACGCACATACCGTATGCGCACACACGCACGCACGTGCACACACACACACACACACACACACACACACACGCACACATCCATGATGGCAGCTATATCTGATGGAGCCGGCTGACAGATCCAGTTGCACCGGCCCGCTGCTCTGAGGCTATGGCAGGGCCTGGAAACTGGACGCCACACAATGATATCTCCAGTTCTAGCCCCTCGGCTGTGTGATGGGAGCATTGTGTATGTGTCCTGGGAGCGTGTGTGTGTGTGTGTGTGTGTGTGTGTGTGTGTGTGTGTGTGTGTGCGTGCGCACTGTGCGGCAACGCGTGCATGTTGTCTGTCGGTATGGGTGAGCATTCGAGTGAAACGTGCAATCTGTGCACATGTCATGCACATATTGCATAGATAAGCAGAATAAGACTGCGTACGTGCGTGTGTGTGTGCGTGCGTGCGTGGCGTGCGTAACATACTAACTTTTCATAAATGAACTCCCTAGAACTAAGTATCAGATCCTCAAACACATGCGTTTACACGTGTCAAATAAAAACGATCTAAGTTGAGAAATTATATGTTCAAATAACTCATTCCCGCCGGCACCACCATCTGGTGGCTGAATCTATACTGGAAGACCGCCACCGTTTACTTCAATGTTAACCGTGAAACAGGAAGGGAAATATCGCTATGAACATTATTTAATTCACCTAAACATACATTTTGTAACCGCCGATCATATTGTTTATTGAAATGAGCCGCAAATCAAGCTTGTTTCGATCAAAAATGCAGCCTGGAAGAAGAATCCAAGACATTAGGATTCTAAAAACTGTTCCCATATAGATGGCATAAGACTGTTCACGTTTCAGGGTTCTTCATCACACCGGAACGGAACCGGAGTGTTATACGAGCTTGTGCAGAACAGAGTTCTGAACCGTATAAACACATATTATATAAACGTCCAAAGATGATCTCGGCCCGAGTAGGTAAAGGTGTCAAAAGACGGCCTGGGCCGTCGGGGGGGAAACCTGATACTTCCTTTTCAGGATACAGATAAAAAGACAGCAAAAAGTAACAGATCTGCTCAAAACGAGCCGACTTGTGAGACGTTTCAAGCTTGTGTCGCGTTTGATGCTTTTGTGTGACGCTGTCGTATGTATGACCAATGATCAAGTATGGTGATGAGAGAGCAGCGGCATAATGATCTTCTCTCTCTCTGTGTGTGTGTGTGTGTGTGTGTGTGTGTGTGTGTGTGTGTGTGTGTGTGTGTGTGTGTGCGTCTGCGTGTGCGTGTGTGTGCGTGTGTGATGGTAGCTCCATGCTCAGCAGCAGACTGTCAACAGCCTCAGGGTCCCGGGGTTTCTAAGTGTCCACATATTATTATTCACTTACTGCCACATGTCAGCCATACACCACTACCCTGTCTGTCTGTCTGTCTGCCTGTCTGTGTGTCTGTCTGTCTGTCTGTCTGTCTGTCTGTCTGTCTGTCTGTCTGTCTCGCATGCCCGCGTGCACTCTCACTATCTCCTTTCTCCTCTCTAGATGGTGTCTCTGTGTCTGTGTGTGTCTGTGTGTGTGTGTGTGTGTGTGTGTGTGTGTGTGCAGCCATGCACACACACCATTGTGCGTGTGTGCCTGTGTGTGTTTGTGTAAGAATAGTGTTCTTGTGGATTGTGCCACTGTGCGTGCGTGTGTACTTGCATGATTGTGTGTATGGGTCTGTGAGCACCATCTTTATCTGAGCCAGTCAGTGTAAGCCTGCCTGCCTGAGTGTGTGTGTGTGTGTGTGTGTGTGTGTGTGTGTGTGTGTGTGTGTGTGTGTGTGTGTGTGTGTGTGTGTGTGTGTGTGTGTGTGTGTGTGTGTGTGTGTGTGTGTGTGTGTGTGTGTGTGTGTGTGTGTGTGTGTGTGTGTGTGTGTGTGTGTGTGTGTATTGGTCCATACTGATATGCCCAGCGGGGGCATGTTGGGTCCGTGCCCATCTATCCGTCAGTGGGCGTTTGGCAGCTGTGTGTGTGTGTGTGTGTGTGCGTGCGTGTGTCATACAATGTACAAATCTGACTCCTCTTTATCTGCCCCTGGCGCTCACTGCTACTGTATAAGGTGACACACACACACACACACACACACACTGCAGACACCAATACCTACTCACATATTTTTTATACTTAATCCTGATTTGCAATTACTTGCACGCCAGTGCCGTGCATCGAGAATAACCAATCTGCAAGCTCACAATGTGTCCTGATGCGACACATTGTGAGTTTGTAGATCGGCTATTTTCAATGCACGACCCGATACTTGGTGTATAAACGCAGCATTACTTCATATAGCAACGCAGTGTGTTTCAAAGCAACGGTGTTTTGAGGGTTAGCAGGTATGCGCATGATTGGGTTTCAATGCCACTCAGCGCATTTCATCATAATTGCTTGGAGACACATTTTCTTGCCGGGACAATGCGTCTCTTATATAGAGTGATCTTAATGTCATATTTAGCGTTAAATGCACGATATCCAAGTGCAACACATGCTCTCTTTAAAACAGGCCTTATACGTTCTTAAGCGGATTAGAAGATGCTTTTTCTCTCGCATATTAAAATCTTAGAGGTCTCTTTGATTGTTTGTTATAGCATCAAACTCTGTTGAACCACTTTAAACTGCATTTTATAATTCTATGCTGTTCCGAAAATTGCCGATCTACGTGCTCACAACGCGTCGTGATAGTACACATTGTGACCTTGTATATTCACAATTTATTTTCATTGTAATCTCGGGAAAAATTCGGAATCATTTGGAACACGTTCAGAGACATTTGTAACGACACAAATCTTCCGGTCCGTGGCACAGCATATTTTTTCAGATGGGGGGGGGGGGGTCCCATGACATGAAAATGTTTGAGAGCCAGTGTCTTATAAAAGTGAGTTTTTCTGCCATCATCTGCGTAAAATCTGCGATATCCCCCGTGCACACATGCTAACTGCCACGGCCCTTTCTTTAAAAACAGCCTTACATTCTTACGCAGATTTAAGAGATGCTTTCCACCCCTTACATTATAATCTTAGAAGGCTTCTTTGATTGTCTGCCTGAGACTAAGTTGTTCCTCCACACACCTTCATGGGATATAAAATGTTTAATTATAGCCTTGCTCTCTCAGGACGTACAATTACAGCTGACTGGCTCTGGTCCTCATATCGCCCATGAGAAGGGCTCCCCCTTCTACAGAAAACATGGAACATTCGATCGCATCTGTTATTGAACTTGAACCCGGGCCAAGGAACTTATGGAACCAGTGTGCCATTGAGAAGTGCCCTGAAATTTGCATCACTGCTGTGTGTGAAGTGATTGTGTGCGTGTGTGTGTGTGTGTGTGAAGCTGAGAGTGTTTTATGGAGACACAGTGGGAGGTGAGAGAGTGTTCTGATGTGACACGCATGACCTGCGATATGGTGGTCTCACACATGCACACACAACACACACACACACACACACACACACACACACACACACACGCACAAACGCACCACGCATACACACTACGAAGCATACATACACACAGTGCACCCATGTGTGTTTTTCTGCAGTCTCGTATTGCTCTGAAATAGCTCCTTGTTCACCTCCGATGAGAGAGGTGGGGGTGGTAGACATGGGAAAAAACACAGACAGAGAGAGAGAGGAAGACAAGACAGACACACAGACAGAGAGAGAGAGAGAGAGAGAGAGAGAGAGACAGACAAGGGACAGACAGACAGACAGACCACACAGGAGAGAGAGAGAGAGAGAGAGAGAGAGAGAGAGACAAGGACAGAAAGAGACACAGACAGACAGACAGACAGACAGACAGACAGACAGACAGACAGACAGAGATGGTGAGAGTTTGACCTCTGGGTCCCTTCGGGGTGAGCTCTGTAAGTGAGGGGGCGGGGTCGCTCCGCTAAGTGGCTGATTCATTTCTCCAGCACACACACAACCCTCCCCCCCAAACACACACATCCACGCACGCACGCATTGCACACACACACACACACACACACACACACACACACACACACACACACACCACACACACACACACACGCGCTCTTCCCCGTGGATCCAGGTTGTGCTGGCCCCCAGAGAGAACGGCACAGTGCCCCCCCGTTGACCCCAGAGAGGCCACCCAAGGTCGAAGGTCATGGCAGAAGGTCCTCCCACTGTCTGTGCGTGTGTGTGTTTCTGTCTGCGAGGGCTGTGCACGGGCGGGGCCCCTGGGGGGTGGGGCCCCAGGAAATATGGCCGCCACCTGGCACTGGCTGACTGTGGCCCCTGGCGTTTTCCCCCATGTCTGAGGAACACTGAGGAGCAGTGCTTTTCAAACTTGACTTTGAATACAGACAATTGGACAATTGGGGGTATATAAATATAGGCCTACTTGGTACTGTAAGTTAGTAAGTATACTTACCATGTCAAATTAGTATTACGCTTTTTCCCGTGTATAGGCCTATACCATTAAAAATATATTCATTTTGATTTGCAACCATTACCATTACACATATTTTGATTTGCAACCATTGCACGAGTTAATCGAGTTCCTCTGGTGGAGCTGTGGCCCCCGCGACCCGACTACGGATAAGCGGTTGAAGATGAATGGATGCACGTTGAGCATATCGTCTCTGTTGGTTGGAAACCTGACATGTCCAAAACCTACTTTTCAGGTTTCAAATTAAAAAACAGCAAAAGTATCAGATCAAAATGTGTTCAAAATGTGTTGCTTCGAAGTTCATTCTGAGCTTGTGGATATGCTACTCTTGGTGCTTTTGTGTGAGGCTGTCGTATGATCAAGTAGGGCGTTAATTACCACAACAAAGCACACACAGAAAGTTAGAATATGGAGATAAGAGGTTTCTGCCCGACAGCGATGATTTTACAGTATTCACTTGACTTACAGTGCGTTGTTCAAACGTCTTTGGCACAAAATGTCACCAAGACGTCGTCCTCTGTGTTTGTTGCACAACACGAGTGTGATTCTGATTCCACTGTCAACAAAACAGGAGGTCATGGCAATGTGTAATGAGGTAGATAATCTTCATAATCTGTGTTGACTTTTCATTGGAATTCACAGTCAGACCACCGCGTAGCTCAGTTGGTGCAGAGCACTCGCCTATGAAGCACAAGTTACCACGACTTGACGTATGAGTAGCAACACGGCTTAATGGTAACTATGTAAGTAAGTAGTGGGAGCTGATGGGAGCTGCTGTATCTCCCAGGGGTCTAGCACATTGAAAAGGCCATACAGTACACCCTCTCTCTTGGTTGACAATAAGCCGCTTACATAATGAAGTTCAGGTGTGCTCTCTCGGGGTTTAGAATGCACTCTGTGTCATTGAACGTACTGTACCTAACGGCATATCAACACATGGCAGCGGTTGCATTACTCTTATCACTAAATATATGTACCGGTATTTTTCCTATCAGCATTTTGTTTATTCAAGAAAACTGCTCATATGCATCCTGTATTAAAAGTGGTGGAAAGTAACTCAACTAGTATTTAAGCTTAGTGGCCTTGTGGTTAGAGTGTCCTTCCCTGAGATTAGGAGGTAGGGGTTCCATAGCTTAGTGGCCTTGTGGTTAGAGTGTCCTCCCCATTAAAAACATGTACAATCTTGCTAAATACATTCATAATACAAATACATTCAAGACATTCAAAGTACCAAAACACTAAACAAGACAATCCCTTAAGTGACTACTAATTATAGTAATTTGTAATTGATCAGGTGTCTTTTAAGGAGCCTCTTAAAACTAGACTGACTGGATGCTTCCGTGGTTATAGTGGGTAACGTGTTCCATATTTTAATGGCCCTGAACATTACAGATCTGCAATCTGCATTTGTTCTGGGTCTTCTTTGACCATGTGACCACTAGGAGCCGGCCTCATGGTAGCATGGTAGCAGCGTGTTGTAAAGCTTTCTGTACGTTTGGGTCCCGGGGTCACTAAATGTATCTGTCCAGTTGAAAAGTTTGGGGATCCTTGCTGTACAACATCCAGAGAATGAGACCCTTCTTGTCGTAGCTCCGTGTCCAAATTGTGGTCCATTGTACTCAATTAATCAGCAATACAATACAATGCAGTACAGTACTGTACTGTACTGTACTGTACTGTACTGTACATATTAGTAGTGCAGTAATGCAGAAGGCAGCTGGCTTGTATCAGGTTGCGTTGCGTGACGCTGAGGTAACAATAGCTTGATGCTACGTGTTGTAAGGTGTTCTCTATAGGACTCTGAACACCAGCACTATACACCTGCAATTGACAGACAGGTAGGCAGGAAGAAGTGCAGGTGTTGATGAATTAGAAATGAGTGAATGATTTAGAAATGCCGACGGCATAGGAAAGACAAGGTGGCAGCCTCCGCCTGCCATCATCATCCTCATGCATCATGTATTATGAACGGTTCCTTTATACAAAAGACTTTTGTCACAAAGGAGTCACCGATCTAAAGCTGCAGGTGGCATGCAAGAAACCACGCAGGTGAATTCAGACAGTACAGATGTACCTGGATAATCTACTATAGCTCACAGTGTGTCACGTTTTGACGCAACATGACGCTTGTTGTAGACATACAAAGCTGTCCAGGTTCAATTTACTAAGTCTGTTGGGTTTAAGAGGTTAACAACCTGTATTATAGGACATAATATGAGCTATTTGAACTAGTAAGATGTGTCATTCCCCAGAATAAGGAACATACAGTATGTGTGTCCCTTATCAATTCCATTTTAGGGGACACTTCTTCTATGGACAATTCCAAGGGACTATAACCCTAGTCAGGGGGACGATAACCCTAGGCAGGGGGACGATAACCCTAGGCAGGGGGACGATAACCCTAGGCAGGGGGACGATAACCCTAGGCAGGGGGACGATAACCGTAGGCAGGGGGGCTCCAGATTCCAAAGCCACAGTAGTAGAACAGGAAGAGGAACAGGTGTATAATTTGGGCGTCGGAGCGGGGCGGAGGGAAGCGC
>NC_137865.1:9873035-9888035 GCF_963924005.1 Protomyctophum bolini
AGAAGTTATTCTGGTACATTCAGGTCTGCTCTCGAATGCATTATAAGCACATTTAAAAATGCATTATGTGCTTATATGCGACCCAATCTTTATATAGAGCAGGGCTTCTCAAAGTGGGTCTCTAGGGTGATGCAAGTCCATAAGGGGTGCTGCCACAGAACACTTTGATCAACATTTCAGTTGAACCACTTAAACCCTCTATAATATGGCCTATAGTAAGACGGACCATCAAATCTCCTACAAAAATAGCAGATCTAGCTTGTAGTTCGGCTATTTTTGGTGAATGTCCCCCCATAATAGGAATGCTGGGGTTCAAGTGCACGGTCACATGTCGATCATAAAGTTATTTTCAATTTGTCATAATTGATACTATTATTCTCTCAAGTTTTCCTTGAGATTTTAAATTGTAATTATGTACCGTAATATGACATAAATGTAAGGTGCTATAGGGGGAGGGATCAGTGACGCGTTCGGTATAGGACTTATTTGGGCGCCGTCTTCCTGCCTACAAGTAGGCTAGTAGGATGCTAGGCTACTTGGCTGCCAGTCTGTAAGTTCGTAAGTTTGCTTGTCAGTGACGCTTAGAAAATGTCCGGGTGTTCTGATCTGATAGCCGCCTCCCCTCCCCTCACGTCAAAACAGTTCTCAATGTTTACATCTTACTTGACAAGAAGACATGTTGACATATCCTTATGGAACCAGGGAGAGGGGGAAAAACACCACGAGAGTGACGAGTGATCATTCAAACATGTGTTCTCAACGCAGTAAATAAATAAATACCAGTGTTATGTTGTACCGTGTCCGTGACCACGTCATGCTCGTTTGAGGACAGGTAGAGAGCAGAGCATAACATGTGAAGGTTATGTTATTTTGTCAGCTGACACCCAAATCAAAGAAACCATGTACAGCGTGGATTAAATTATTTGATATCTCCGACAGTCAACGCACTGCGAGGCTACAATGGAAGCATAATTATGACGGCCCGCGGAGGAATGGTTAGGGTATAAAAACGGACAGGGCAGACCCATTACTGTTGTGGATCAAGGTTATGTTATTTTGTCATCTGACACCCATACCATACAGTGTTTATTTAATTATTGTATCTACAATGGTATATCTGTCTCCACAGTGAGGCTGGAAAAATGTAGCCTATAGCAGCCTACATTACAACTATAGCCTACAAGCCTACTGGTATAGGCAGGAAAATGGCAAACAGAATAACCCGTTCTGAGCTGATCCCTGGCACTTTAAGGTTTGTCATTCAGGGGTGTTGTCGAGGAAAAGGTTATGTGGTGACCTGAGACAAAAAGACATTTTAGAACCACTGATAGAGTCTGCACTGCACTGGTTCAATTCATGTATAGCAGCACATGGGAACGGGGAAAACAGGTGGTACATGCCCACTAAAAAGAGCCCATCGCTCTTCTTTTGAGTCATGGCAGGGCCGATCCGCTGGCATCTACACGCCGCGCTGTATGCCAGCCTCCAGTTGGCAGGGCGTCAATGGGAGCGATTAAAAACCCCTCTCTTGGCTCCTCGCGCGTCTTTGAGCGGTCAGACACCTCCTTGGCAAGACGTGTGAGAGGAGGACCACGGGCGAGTGGTGGAAAGTAACCATCCCTGTGTCGTTGCTGTCGGGCGGAAACCTCCTATCTAACTATACACAAAATAATCAAATGTAGAGCAGATCCGTAAGCTCAGAGCATGTGGATCTGCTACTTTTGCCGTTTTTTTATTTGAATCCTGAGAAGTTTCAGCTTTGGAGATATGAGGTTTCCAACCCGACAGAAACAATATACTCATTACTGTACTTATCTTTCTATGGCTTATGCTTATTGCTTATGCTACTGGTGTCTATAGGTCAATCTCACCTGACACCAGTTTTGACCTGAAGGTCAAGATTCAATTTATCCCCCGAGCAAGCAGGCAGGCTCTATGAGCTCATGGTAAAAATGTCAAAGAGGAAAGTTACATAGTGCAGCTTTAAGTCAAACATGTGAGGTCTTGGTCCACCAGTGGTTTTTGTGACATGGATGGGTGAGGAGAGGCCCAGTACAGTGAGTGGGGTGCCAGGGGGCAGCGCACAGTGACAGCACAGTGAGTGGGGTGCCAGGGGGCAACGCACAGTGACAGCACAGTGAGTGGGGTGCCAGGGGGCAACGCACAGTGACAGGCATGGTGAGGTGATGTCAGCATGGTGACTCCCTCAAGGCACACTGTCATTTCCTCTGCGCACGGTGACTTTATGGTGCCCGTAAGGGCCGTGACTTCATGTCGAGGATGTGACATCATGGCTACAACAACGTGAACAGTGACCTAAACACACACCCCGGGACAGGTTGGGATTTAGGTCACCTTGTCGTTAATGTCACGCACCAGTCAGACGTCATTTCCACTCCTCCGTGCCCCGTTAGACTGCCAAAGACAGCGGACCTTTTCATGGAATATTCTTAACGCGGTGCAGTAACACTAACATTACAAAGATGCCCAGAACATCGGGATGAACCTGTGTAGTTTATGGCTGCTCCAACAGTAGTGGCAACATTCCAAAAACAAAAACAAAAATGGAATGTCAAAATATCCACCGCGGTGGTGGTTGAGACGAAGCAGTGAAAGGTCCTGAAAGGTATACATAACGTCAGTCTTACCCAATACCCAATCTTTCTGTTTTATGAACACAAGGCTGCTGTACTATATACCTCATATACTTTAAATGCTTAGTACAATACTTTGATACATTTTTACAGGCCTATTCCGTACTAGAGTGTATTGTGGTTCTTTTACTTTAGTAAAAATACTAATAATACATCAGAGTACTGCCCCTGCCCTCCACACCGCCATCCAACCATCCATCCATCCAGCTGCAGGCCTGGAGTTAGCATTAGCGGTTAGCGACGCAGGGAGCCGTCAGAGGCTCAGCGTGCTAAGACAAAGCTACTGCCTGATATTAAATCACCTCATCTGGAGCTTACCGGAGCGGGTATACAGAGCCCACTGTCTCCCACTGCACAGCCCCCGCAGCCAGTCCGGTAAGGACTGGGTCTAAGCCCCCCTCTCTCTCCCACAGCCCCCAGTCAGTCCGGTAAGCTGCAGATGAAGAATGCCACAGGGTCCAGGGGGTCTTTTTATACCATAACTAGGACAAATGAGAGAAACGCTGTTAGAATCCACAGGGAGGGAAGAGAGAGAGAGAGAGAGGAGAGAGGGCAGAGAGATCACTGCAGTACAGTTGTAAAGTCACCATGGATCTGTCTGTTTTCTATGTATTTACTCATTCATTCATTTATCCGTCTGTTGTTCTTCGTAAATATTATTTTCATGTTCTTATTCATATACATTGAATGTAGCCATGCACATGTTTTGTTGCCCCGCTTATTCACTGACCATTTTTGGTTTTCGTGAATGCCATGATGGAGGATTCTCTCCTCTCCTCTCCTCTCCTCTCCTCTCCTCTCCTCTCCTCTCCTCTCCTCTCCTCTCCTCTCCTCTCCTCTCTCCGTGGAAACCGTGCCATCAGGAAACTCACACCAAACATTAATGTGCCTCTGACGTCAGACACACCAAACTTCAATCGCCCCCGCTCAATCTCTGTCTCTCTCTGTCTCTCTCTCTCTCTCTCTCTCTCAATCGTCTTCTGACCTCTGTCTCACTTCTCCCTCTCTTTCTTGTAACCTCTTGTCTGTCTGTCTCTCCTTCTATCTCACACACACACACACACACACACACACACACACACACACACACACACACACACACACACGCAGCATATCTCTCCCAGACTGAGCTCATGCGATCGGCATCTTATCAGTGCCTTCAGTCAGATGAGCATGCCGTTGTTATGACTGGAGCTGTTTCTATTCCCAGAATGCAGACGGCATTCTGAAATACTCTGAGATACTCTAGAGAAGAGAGAAGAGAAGAGCAGCTCATTCAGACATTCTTCCAGCAGACGCTGGCCTGGCCGTCCTATCCACAGCGTCATGCTGGAGGTGTTTGGGAGGTGGGTTAGTACAGGGAAACACCAGCCATCCAACATTCTTTATGTGAGAAACCTTCAGGCCGTGCCAACAGTGCATTCTTACGGCTATGGCCAGGCCTGAGTCATTGTTATGTGACATTCATGGACTTTGTTTTTTACTGCGATTCTGTTGTGATGTGGAAAATATTAATATTCCAGACAGGGTGCGGTGTGCAACTGTTTGAAGAATATTTGAGCAGAAAAACAGCATCCACAGTGTCGTATAGCTGAGCCCCAGCAGGGTAAACCCAGAGCACTGATCTTATAGTGACCACTCTTAACACAGATGCTGTCCTTGAATGGTCATATTCTATATGTACAGGCATGTTATAACTCAACCACCGCCAGGGGGCGCTAGCGATAGTTCAGCAACCGCCACTGTTCACCACCATTCTATTTGGTTGTAGAAGAAGAGCGCCTCCCTGTCTCCACACAACAGCAATGGCGGAGGTGATCGCACGGTCCGGACTAATAACTACATGTCTGTACCACAAAAGCGTACTTTTTATGTATTTATCGTATTTAATTCAACGTACAGTTGAATTAAAGTATCAATGTGAGCAATGGCTTTCATAGCATGCTAACAAGAATCGAAAGCCTGCAGTTTCTTTTAGCTTGGATTCCACATCGATGATGTCACTGAAATAGGCGAGTTTCTGAACTGTCCACAGTCCTCCGGGGTACACAAAAAGGGTTGTAATGAGCTTTAGTGTGGACCAATTACATATGTAGGGCGGTGGTGGCTCAGGGGTAGAGTGACTGGATGGTAACCACAAGATTGCCAGTTCGATCCCGGGCTCCCCCAGAGTTAGTGTCGAAGTGTCCTTGAGCAAGACACTGAACCCCTAATTGTTGGTGCCTTGCATGGTTTCTGCCGCCATCGGTGTAAGAATGTGTGTGTGAATGCGTGAATGTAATGCACAATTGAATCTATGTAAAGTGCCTTGGATAAAGCCGCTATATACAGTAATTGCACCATTTACCATTTAGAAAATGGTTGAAGTTGTCCTGTAAGCCCTTGTTTGTACTTATAGGCTATAAAAATGGCTCAACAAGCGGTTCAATCTGTCTGATGTTTTTGTGAACCAGTGAAAAGTTTGAGCTTGAGACTAAATAATAGGATCCATTGGTTTTCCTTTTCCATTTTGGACATACAAGGTTTTCCACCTGACAACTACTGGAAGTGTAAAAGTCCACATCTGCTTCATTGGAACGACTCAGTCGTGCACAGTGCACCACTGCTGTGGAAGCATTGGCCCGCTCCCAAGTGTGTGTGTGTGTGACTGTGTGTGTGTGTGTGTGTGTGTGTGTGTGTGTGTGTGTGTGTGTGTGTGTGTGTGTGTGCGTGTGCGTGTGCGTGTGCGTGCGTGCATGCGTGCGTGTGCGCTTGTGTGAGCGTATGTGCGTGGCGTGCTTACGCAATACAGTATGCAATGTGTATTGCTCTTTCCTCCGTACTCCCCAAGGCCATGGCTGTAGATAAGAATGTGCTCTTATAGCCATCTTGTTTGCTTAAATAAGGCTTGAAAAATATGATTCCCCGTCGAGATAATAGGTGTTGTTGCAGGAATAACTTTATTCCAACGGCACGTGGATAGGAGGGGAGCGCCCCTCTCTCTCTCTCTCTCTCTCCCTCTCACCATTATAATAATACAATGGATGGCTGTGGGGAAGGCTTTGCACTGGGCTGTGGGATGTGCTGACTTTATGTGTGCATTAAAGAGGCCTGGGTATCACATTTAGGTCTGCTCCCCTCAGGCCATAAAGCAGCCGTGTTGGATCTCAGCATGGCCCGACTGGGGGCCTGCTAGGGGAGGGGGGAGGAGAGAAGGGCACAGGACTGTGGGCATCTTGGGATCTTACTACTCTATCTCTCTCTCTCTCCATTTCCCTGCTTGTCGTCTGCTGTGCATGTGCTCCATCTTGGGAAGCCATCACCAGTGTGCTGTGCTGTGCTGTGCGGTTGGGGGTGAGAGAGAGTGAGACGCGCGCACACAGCCAACACAGGTGGTGTTTCACTCACTCTCACTGACGTACGCTCACTGACTGATGGGACCCCCACTGCCTCCATACACCTCCCCTCCCCCACCCACCCCTGTCCACATCTGGGGAGGCAGATCTGGGGGGAGAGGGGTGGAGAGACAGACAGACAGGGAGCGTAATATACACACTGAGCACAGCCACACATGAGCTGCAGGGTAACACAGAGCAAGCAATAATAGACAGAGACACAGAGACCTACAGAAAGACCTACAGGGTAGAAGACATTAACAAAGCAGAGACAGACAGAGAGAGAGAGAGAGACCTGTCTGACAGTCATGATTTGTTGTAGGCTACTCAAATGGAAGGGGCTTTAATTGCAGCCACTGCCAGCGTTTTTTGAGCATTTCTACTAGTCTTTCAAGGCCCACAGAATATTTTGTTCAGACGAACAATGACAAATATAGTTGTCAGTGGCAGTTAATTGTTCTACATTATGCTGTGTTGTCCTGTATCCAGTGACGCACTGGACCTGCCTTCGTTTGGGCTGAGGCGCGGCAGTAGACGCCCTTTCTTTTCATTTATTTTCTATTTGGTAATTGACACTTGCTTTGGCAATATAAAGGTACGGTACTGTGTCCCCATGTCAATAAAGCCCCTTTGAATTGAACTCAACTGAGACCAAAATGTACAGAAAGCAAAGGAATACTCATAATTATAAAATAAGGCTGAAACGAAGGCGCACACGTGCACGCACGCACGCACACACACACACACACACCGGTCCTGTACAGACAGAGGTCTTTTCCAGCTGTCTGCCCAGACTGGCAGTGTGTGGCAGTGGGATCACATCACATGCAGCTGCAGAGCAGCAACGGGCGGATGACCAATCATTTCCCAGATCGTGCTCCGCTCCAGAGCCGCGCAGGAAATTTCCACTCGATTCATGCGGCGAAAGCTGATTAGCTGTCTGCAGCGCGCAGACGGCAGCAACGCTGGGACCAGGTGATTGATGGGAGCGGGCCACTGGGATTAGAACCAATCCCCCCTTTACTTACACACCTGGCAAATACTATAGTCGCATTATGTATGGTATCGCAGTACAAAAGTCTTCAGGAAACGGAAAAGAAGAAGCAGGGTTCCAATGGATCCGATGTACAGCGTAGTTATTATTTTGTCACAAGCTCTTTTTCACTGGTTAATATTCATGAAACCCACAGACAGAATTAACCACTTTCACTTTCAAAATGTTTGGAAGACGAACTAAAATGTTTCAAAGCCTTAGAATGGCTATTTTCTCTATACTTGTACATAAAGTGCTTTGCGAAGCAGGGCATACATTTACAAATAATATATATTCTGTAGATACGTATAGACCCACAGACAGAATTCACCACTTTTACTTTCAAAATGTTCTGTAGATGCACAGACGAACCCAGACACAGCACACAGGGGGAACACTGTTTTGGGGGGAAAGGCACTTGCACAGACACACTCACACGCTGAAATTCATGTTAAAGTTAAACTGCAATTCAAGTTTGCGTGACTCAAGTTAAACTGATTACACGTCTTGCTATATAGGCTCTTGTATAGCTATACTGTACCGTATGGTGGGTTTTGCATTAGCATTCTGCCTAGTTCTTCTGAGCAGAGCCATTGATGCCAAGTATAACTATTCCATTGCAGTAAATGGTTTAAATCTGTTTATGACGTGAATGGTCCTGACTGAACTGGTAAAAGTGGAAGAAAATGTCCAGCCTTGACACATATCTCAGATTCCTGCTTCATATAAATAACCGTTTATTTGAGTCGAATAAATATATAAAAGCAATAAATATAACAAAAGAGTGGGCCAGGCCCTTGAACTTTATTTGTTCTGGGACGCCCTGCAGTGAGCGCGTGCGTGCGTGTGTGTACGTGTACGTGTGTGTGTGTGTGTGTGTGTGTGTGTGTGTGTGTGTGTGTGTGAGCGCTTCACACAGCGAGGGAGGGGTCCTCCTTCCCGCAGCTGTGCAAATCTTACAGAGGCTCGACGAACCTCCGTGCGCAAGTATGTGTTGTCGGCCTGTGTGCACATGTGTGTGTGTCTGTGTGCCTATGCTATGCATGTGTGTGTGTGTGTGTGTGTGTGTGTGTGTCTGTGTGTGTCTGTGTGCGTGCGTGCTCGCTCAGGCGTTCCCCCACACCTCTCCGGGTATCTCGTCGTATCGCCACACGGTCGGAGGCCCCTCCAGAAGAACTCGACACGGGGGCCCCAGGTAGCTATGCGGGGCCAAAACCAACAGCGGGGGGGTCAGGAGGGGCAGTGTAGGGCCCCGGCCAGGGGCCTCTGGCACGTGCCTGCCGCTCCCCTCGGGCTCCTGGCCTGGGATGGGGTTACAGGGTTCGTTTTTTGGAGGGGTGGGGTGGGGGGCAGTGGTGGAAAGTAACAAAGTACATGTCGCTGCTGTCGGGCGGAAACCTCTTATCTCCATAATATTAACTTTTTGTGTTACTACATGGTCATACTACAGCGTCACACAAAAGCACCAAAATTTGCTGAATCGTGAAAAGTATCAATAAATATGAGGTTTCTACCCAACAGATGATTTACTCAAGTACTATACTGGAGTACAGTTTTGAGGTATACTTTTTTTCAATTCTTTATACTTCTACTGCACTACATCTCTGGGGCAAATATCGACTATCCACTACTATTATCTGACCGCTTTAGTTACTATATTCACTTTGTAGATTTTGATTATTATTATTACAACATTAACCAATGAAGCCCTATTTTATACTCTTGACTATTCCCAAATAGGTGATCTACAAGTTTCGCAATGTGTTGCATCGCAAACCGGCTATTTTCAAAAAACCTCTGTGTACTTTACGGATATTTTGATGCCAATACTTTCTCAAGAAAAAAAATCTCAAGATTTCATTGTGGTGTTTACTTATCGTCTCTGTCGGGTGGAAACCTCATATGTCCAACACACCCAATACTAAGTATAGTATATAGGCTACCAAAAAAGACAACACGTTATGGAGATAAGAGGTTTATGCCAGAGGTTACCTATGCACAAAAAGAGTACTTTTTCCATCACTGGGTGGGATGGTGCATGGTGGGGGGAGTATACACGGCCGCTCCCCGGCCCCTCGGGGACCCCCTACACTCAGCGGTTGCCCCCGGGGCCCCCCATCATCAAAGGCCGGGGCCAGGAGGCCTGGTGTGCTGCTGTATGGGGAGCACAGGTTGTTCTGCTGGGTGGGGTTAGCAGCTTGGAGCAGGAGGCGCGTGGAAGGAGTCACTCCTTCAAGATGGAGATATGGCAGAGCCATTGAACTCCTCTGGGCTCAGTGCGGTCGCTAGACTGGAAAGAAACCAAGTACTGTATATATATATATATATATATATATATTTTTTTTTTTTGCAGTTTTTGAGGTACTTTAACTTTACTTAGGTATGTACAATTTTCCAATACTTTTTCTCCGGCAGGAGCCTACTTTTTATTTCTTTATTCCAGAGAACATGTGTCACACAGACCAAGCCGTTGCTTGTTAAGACAGTGGCATTTTTCTGTTGACCAGATCTGTAGGTAAACATGATCCCCTCCCAATAAAGGATTTTACAATCTCCGTAATCAATCTCCGTCTCGGGGCACATGACCGCGTGCACTTGAACCTGACGGTGATTTACGTCATGGGCCATTAAACTGTTAACATTCAGGCTACCACAAATGCACTGCTTTTCACCCACCACTAAACTATTATGCAGTGGTAGTAAATAACGTACAAGTAAAAGTATAGGCTTACTTTGCTCAAGTACAGTATAGTAACCCCCGAGCGGCAAGGATGGAGTTCTCCGTTCTTTCAATTAGTAACGCCCAGCGCTCATGATGACGGAGATTAATAAAAGGACGGAGATGTATTGATTATTGATATCAAAACCGATCGCATCGCTCCACAGGCTGGGAGCGTCTGTTGCGCAACATTCAATGTTATTTCCCGGTCGGACGTCATTGAAAATGTTCTCCCACATTTTAGCCGACGAGATCAAACTCTTGATCTAAATCATTCCGTCCAATTCTAAGCAGAGATGATGTGTTAGACGGCCCACCGCGGTGCCGTCGCTAGTCGCGTTAGAATTAATCACACCTCCTCAATTTAGATTGTTATTATCGTGAGAACGATGGCTTCAACTTTTGCATTGCAACTTTTCAGGAAAAGAAAGCCTGCCGTTTCTTATTAGCTTGGATTCACCATCGATGATGTCACTGGTGGACGGGTTTCTGAACTGCCCACAGCCTTCCTATGAGACACAGACTGAGTAGGAAAAGATTGTGGTGTTTTATCATGAACATTAATTAGGACCAATTATAGGAAGAGAAGTTGAAAAGTGGTGAAGTGGTCCTTTAAATAACATTTTGAGGCACTTTTACTTTACTTGTGAATGTCGGGTTTTTTGATACTTCTACACTTCTATTACACTAAATCTCAAGCTAATATTGTACTTTTTTACTCCACTACAAACTATTTGAAAGTAGCACGTTCCTTTATAGGTTTACATTATTATTGCAAAACATAGTAAATATAACATGCAATTAATTCCTATCTCCACTGAGCTTGTAGATCAGTTATTTTCCTGTACCACACTGGCACGGTATATAAATCAGGCATATGATGGATGAAAGAGCCCTTGTGAGGGACACTCACTTACTTCTGCCTGCATTTCAAATCTAGAATCATAAGAAATATTTACTACAGCTCTTGGGAAAAGTGAACGCCTATAAACTGTGTCGTGTCCCCCCCTCAGCCAGTACGTGGAACTTTAAGTGCAGTTTGATGATGTAATGGCATTGATTTCTGCCCCTATCTGGAGAGCTAATAACTCACTCAGTATTAAAAGTCAGGCTTTGGTGGAATTCCCCTTTAGGAGTTGAGCCTCACAGAGACATAAAGTAGAGTTGACCTACAGTATACGTTAGAGGTAAGGTGACCATTTATATACACAGCACACCTTATCAGCTTGTAAGGGCCGATTCATACTCCTATTTTACCGCTGTTTCGGCGCTGTAGTGCCGAAATGATTTCGGCACGTCAGACATTTTCAGTAGCACCGAAGAGCCGACTTTAGGACGGTACCCGCCCTGCCCCCCCGGCCAAAATCATGATTAAAGTCGACTGATGGACAAAAAACCTTTTCAGTCTGAACTTATTGTATGCTGGAACACATATCTCCTTCCTGAAGGCAGCAACCAATACCCTCCATACAAAAAATGGCTAATATTTGGGGTGATATTCCTAGTATCTACCATATTGATTGGACAAAATGAAATTGTATTAATTAAATAAAAGTGACATAGTGCCGCTTTGAACCCTCAAGAGTAGACTTATGAAACTGTACCTGAGTTGACTCTGTACTCTTTGTTTCCTACCCCGTTGTGAACTTGTTTTTTCGAAAAGAATATTGAAAACGTGAACAATGTGTTATATTTGTGACACACACACACACACACACACACACACACACACACACACACACACACACACACACACACACACACACACACACACACACACACACACACACACACACAATCAGATGGAGGTCTGCATGGACAAATACATCCCCAGCATTTCTCCACCATAAGCTAACTGCCTATACAAGTCCACAACAGATATGATAGTTTGCCACCACACACCCAAAGCTGTGGTGGGTCAAGAGGGCAGCGCTGCAAACAGGCTGCTGTCTGTTCTGTGTTTGGACAAGGATTTGTCCCGGAAAGGACCGGCGATCCTTCATCCTTCCTGGGGTGTTTGTTTTGCTCTGTCTGGGAGCTCCCACCATGGCTCCGGTGTTGCCAGATCTTGCGGATGAGACACATGAGTTTATAAGGCATCAGAATGTGTTAAAGCGCTTAAAAATAACCACAAAAATGAATGAATAAATAATAGTAAAAAAAAAAACTTGAATCTGCTATTTGCAAAGACATATTTGGAATATATTGGAATGTAAACGTTTCATCTTGTATGGGGGTCATATTTTTAGATGGGCATCCACGGACTTACGGACATTATAATTATGAATTTGGGGGGTCCTTGACATGAAAATGTTTGAGGCACTCCTCTAAACAAGGCCAAATAAGCAACTACACTTTAAAAAAATGCAACCAGCAACCAACAATATTTACAAGTGACAATGAAGCCCAAAGTCGCTTATAATAAGCGAACATGGCAACACTGGAGCTCCCACCATGCAGCTTCCCACCTCAGCCTGTTTACACTACTTTGTGTTTGAATCGTTCCCATTTTAAAGTTCCCGAAACATTAAATAATTGTCCGTTTTTAGCCTTTTCTTGTTTTTTGGGGACAATGCGGCGGTTTTCAGGGCTATAAATATACTTCCATGCGGAAGTTTGGACGGACGTTCTTCCTCCATCACTTGAGGGTGACCAATGAGTTCAGTGGGAGTCATGGGGTCATGTTTTATAGTGGTGAGCAGTGGTGAAAAGTACTGTCTGTCTGTCTGTTTTTATGTATGTGTCTGCTGCCACACGTAACGCTGACGCTATAGAGGCCACGGTATACTGTACATCCCAGAACAATGAACACAACTCGCATAATGTCAGACCCACGTCCTGCTGTCCCTCCATATTTGAGTAAGTCTGATGTCACCTGCGTGCCCAGCACACGTGTCTGTTTTGTGACACATTTAGGGAAAACATATTTTTTTGTACTTTTTAGTATAGTGATGGGAGATTAATCGGTATCGGCCGATTTTAGTTGTTTTTAAATGAATCGTCATCGGTTCGATTAACCAATCAGACCGATTAATGAATCTGTCTTTACAGATAAACAAGCCCAAAGTAACAGCTTGAACAGATCTACAAGCTCACAATATTAAATATATCTGACCTGCCTAAGCATACCCAGTGCAGACACCCTGTTACATGTATTTTTCAGTGTGTGTGTGTGTGTGTGTGTTTGCGCGTGTGTGTGTTTGTGCGTGTGTACATTCGTGTGTGCGTGCGTAGTGGATGCCCATCCTCTATATGTCACCACATATATAATACAAAATAGAGGAACCTCGTCACACGTAATCGCACCCACACACACACACACACACACACACACCCCAGACACACACACACACACACCCCTGGAAGCATGATTAGTCAGCTTCCTCATTCTGAGGAAGTCATGTCCGACACGCTACGCTGCTTACTCATTCCTGGAAGTGACAAGCGCATTGCTTCACCAGATTTCTTCAGAATTGTACTATATCGTGGGCGGGAAACCCCTTATCTCTTCCTTTTCGCCGTACATCAAAGCTCTACTTTATCACGTGATCAAGTAGAGCAAGTGTGATGCTTTAGTGTGTGACCACAGCGTCACGCAAAAGCACACTGCACACGGCGTCACGGTGACAAAAGCATCAAAAGTATAGCAAGCTCCGAGACGCGTTTTGAGCTTGTGAATTTGAATCCTGAAAAGTACCAGTTTTGGTTTCCACTTGACAGAGACAATAATCACGTTACGCAACCTCGTGTAGACACTTCCGTTGACGTCCAACTTGTCTGTTGAATCATCCACGCTGCATTGCATTATTAGAATTGAGCCTTTACACACGTCATAGACTGTATAGAGTCACACTCTACTTCTCAGTTTCAGTGGTGGTGAACTTAGTCCTAGTCTAGAGCAGGGTTCCTCAAAGTGGGTGCCATCATGCAAGTCCACTAGGCGTGCCACAGAGAATAGCCTACATATTTGGAATTTATCTAAATCACTTCAGTTTCATCACTCAGACCCTCTATCTATACTTAGTAAAACGGACTTGAGTTGTACTGCACTTGGTGCGTTCTTTTTTATATCTCTTTGTCAAAAAAGCCGAACTACAAGCTCACAATGTGTCCCGTTGTGATGCATTGTGAGCTTGTAGATCGACTTATAGATCACCTTGTGACATATACTGTATCTTTGGGGGGAAAGTACCGTAATATGACATAGTAAGGTGCTATAAAGTAACAATGTAATTCAGAGGTGCAGTGGAAAACAGGTTATTTACAGGAGTGCCCTGAGTAATGAAAGTATGAGATTTACTCCTGGTCAAATACAGCTCACAAGTGAAAGTGTTTCAGTGAAAGTGTAGCATTTTTTAGTATTTTTAATAATATTGTAATATTTTAATGATGTGCCTTTTGTCTTTGGGAGTTCAAAAGTGTTGTCGTAAATAAGTGTTAAATAACTCTATATTGTTATAGTAACAGTAAGTGACAGTAACAGGTCTCCCTGTTTCTCCAACTCTTTAGTAAACAGAAGAAAATACATTTTCAGGTTAGGATAGCAATTTCATCCAATCAGGAGAGAGAACTCATACAAGATACAGAATAAACAAGTGAAACTGGAAAACTACAAATTTATAGAAGCTAAAGAAATAAGAAATAATTTTCTTGTTCTTCTTTTCGAGCTGTTACTGAACAAACACTCTATAGTTTGTAGCGATGATCAGAAAATAGAGCTTTTACATTTTTTAACCAAAAAACAATATTAGTTTTAACAAAACAAATATCACGTACACTATATACGTCCAAATTTAAACCTAATTCCCCCAAGAAACAACAAAGGCACACCCAGAAAACGTGGCGAGTTTTTTTTCTCTTTCTTCTTTTTTTTTGGTATACGGTGTAATTATTACAGGAAAGCGCTGCAGAGAAACGGAGCGTGACGGATTCCATTTGATCTGGTAAAGATAATAATGGAACAACATCAGCGGTTAGCTCTGGTCTCTGGGCCGGGGTGGCTCTGTGGCTCTGTTAGCTCTGGTCTCTGGGTCGGGGTGGCTCTGTGGCTCTGTTAGCTCTGGTCTCTGGGTCGGGGTGGCTCTGTGGCTCTGTTAGCTCTGGTCTCTGGGCCGGGGTGGCTCTGTGGCACCGTGGCGGTGACGTGGCGTGATGTGTGACACGCTGTTATTCCCTCCATTACAGACACCACACACACCATGGAGCAGGGCCGTGCACAGA
>NC_137865.1:9893035-9905403 GCF_963924005.1 Protomyctophum bolini
TATTTAAGTAAACTATATGAGAGTCATATACCAAAGGCTGTACAAATGGGACCCAGTGCCTCCCTGCTTGGCAGTGCACTCAGCATCAAGGGTTGGATTGGGGTTAAGTCCCTGCGACATACTAGCGTCATGTCCAGGGGGTGTACTTGTACATCAAGCTGCCTCACGCTACAGAAACAGGAGATAGGCTCCTGCCCTATGGGCCTCATGGCTACAGAAACAGGAGATAGGCTCCTGCCCTATATGGGCCCCATGGCTCGGCAAGCCTACAAGTACTTACTTATATGAGAGTCAGTTTTCACCACTGGCTGCATGGGGCAATTTTTATCATATAGTTGCTGTCAGGTAGAAACCTCCTATCTATTTTCTTATAGTAGAAGGCCGCTACTATGCTTGAAATAGCAGCTCTACAAGCTGTAAAGCTGTTTTGAGCTTAAAATACTATGTTTTGTTGTGCAAAAACAGTGAAAATAGCATGGGGCCTAAAACGGGCAAAATCTGTGCTGTTACAGTTAGTTATTTGTCTTATCATTTAGTTGTAAAGCCTAGTTTTACATTTTTATAACATAACTAATAGATTCCCCCCCCCCCTCAATTCCATGTGGTTATCTCATTAGTTTTAGTTAAGTATATTAACCCTATAACACCCACCCCGCCCGTGATGCCAACACAAGGGTTTTGCAGACACCGTCCAAACATGAAGACATGAAGACAAGACGACATGAAGACATGAAGACATGCCCCCCGGATAGAAGGGGGGGGGGGGGGCAGCAGTGTCCCAGCCACGCCTCCACTGGCTCTCATGTCTGCCACTAAGTCCATGCTGAACAGAACAGAACAGAACGGCAAAGAAGAGAAGAGAAAAGAAAAGCCACCATAATAAAAACAAGTCACAGCAGAGTGGGACCGCCGCGCCACCGACACTATATTTGGAAGCAGACGAGTGGGCGACAACAAGCTCCCCCCCCCCCCCCCCCCCCCCCCTCTTTCTCTCTATGAGGCCAGCTGTGGTCATATAGTATAATAAGGCTCTCTCTTAGTAGTTTTACTACAGTGGAGAGAGAGAGAGAGAGAGAGAGAGAGAGAGAGAGAGAGAGAGGGAGAGGGAGAGAGAGAGAGAGAGAGAGAGAGGGAGGCAGGGGGTCTGTCTGGGCCACACCCCCCCCCCCCCCCCCCCCCCCCCCCACTACCATCAGCTGGCACGTATGCAGCACGCGCTGCGCCGCGCCATGCCGGGCCCTGGCTGGCACCGGGCACCACACCATAGTCTGGACAGGCCAGACAGCTGGAGGGGCACACACACACACACACACACACACACACACACACAGAGACACAAGACCCAGCTCCACGTCAAAGCCCCATTCTGTCTGTCGATCTGTCTGTGGGTCTACACACACACACACACACACACACACACACACACACACACACCAACTTTCATTCCCCTCACTGTACCGAAACAACTGGCTCCAACCCGTGTTTACATTGTGTGTGTGTGTGTGTGTGTGTGTGTGTGTGTGTGTGTGTGTGTGTGTGTGTGTGTGTGTGTGTGTGTGTGTGAGACTGTGTACTTGCCCACCCTATGGCATAAGTGGCCTTAATTGTAACCAATGATCCACACATACTGTAATAATAACATTATATTCATTAATTAGATGACTTCATACAGGGTATACAGCTCAGGAGTGCTATTTTGTTGCTGTTTTTCTTTTTGTGTTTTCTGGTAAATCAATGCCTTGCTTGATCATACCACATGAGACACTCTAAAGTAGCAGATCCACAAGCTCAAAACGCGGAGCGAAGCGGCGCGTTTTGAGCTTGCGGATCTGTTACTAGTGCTATTGTGTTATTTGAATCCTGAACGGTCTTGGACATATATGAGGTTTCCACCCGACAAAGACAAATTTTTTTCAAGTGATAGTTTGAGGCACTTTTACTTTGCTTTAGTAGGCATAAGTATACAGTATGTCAATGTTTTCTATAATTTTACTTCACTATAACCTACATCACAATCATGTATTTTAACCACTTTATCCGTTTATTTGTTGTTGGCTGTTCAAAAATAGCAGATATACAAGCTTATACATGCAGGTACATCTGCTCTTTTGGAAGATTTTGAATCATTTTAAATCTTCCCATCTGGGTGTTTTCTGGCACAGAACCTTTTTCAGACGCATATACATACATAACAATTTGGGGGCTTCTTCTTGACATGAAGAAGTTTGAGAGCCACAGTTTGTTAGATTGTGCGTTTGCCAAACATCTTGCCCATTATGCCATCAGGGACGCCGTGGCCTCCACGTTGGGGTTAATAAATCATTTGGCAGAACAGATGGCAGTCCGTGCCGCCCGGTGACATTCCTGTAGCTTAATAAGCCGTTAGTACAGCCGGCGCGTTAGTCACCCCTAACCTACTACAAAGTATTGGCACACTCCCTGTCATTCATAATATCACCCTGACTCCTCTTTGGAGCAGCACGGAACAAAGACACAGTCAGTGGGGGGACCTATACGCTTATTTACTCAAGTTCTGCTCATTTAGTCAACTCTTGGAGGTACTTTTACGTTCCATTTTCCAATATAGCCCACTTTATAACATTAAAGAAGAGGATCCAAGGCACTCTGTTCCAGTGAGGTGACAAAAAAAAGGCTTTTTATTTAAAAGTTAAGGCATGGCAAAGAACATTACAAAAAGGACCAGCGCGTTTGGGTCATTCAGCCTTCGTCAGGGTCCCTGCATGGATATCCCACTTTAAACTCCACTATGCATCTCAGAGGCGTCTCAACATTTGAGCACAATGTTGTGCTTTTTATGCCACTAAAATTATTTGACATGACTTTTAGAGATGAAATATAATACACAGCATAAATATACATTAATCACTTCATGCTCCAGCATGTGAGCTTGTAAATCTGCTGTTGCGTTTTTACTAAAGGTTATACATTCACTTTGGCACTGTAAAGTATAGAAAAACAGTATAACGTCTACACGTCTCTGTCGTTTCAGGATTCAAATTCAAAATAATAGCAAAAGTATAGCAGATCTATACAAGCTCAAAACGTGTCGCTTCACGAAGCTTTTGTGTGACACCATGGTCAAGAAGGGCATTCATTTTCAAAACTTTAAAATACTAAAAAAAGTTAAAATACAGAGATAAGAGGTTTCTACCCCGAGCGTGCAACGAAATATGAAAACAGCATAAAGTGCAAACACCGTGCCAGTACACAAAGTACAAACGCCGTGCCAGTACATGAAGTACACAAAGTACAAACGCCGTGCCAGTACATGAAGTACACAAAGTACAAACGCCGTGCCAGTACACGAAGTACACAGAGTACAAACGCCGTGCCAGTATACAACAGAGCATTGGCACGCTCCCTGTCATTCATAATATCGTCCTGACTCGTCTTTTGAGTGCGGGGACAAAGCCGCAGTATGTCAGGGACGGGGAGGGGGCCTGTAGTGAACATGGCACCGTCCCTGCATGGTGGCTGCCACCGTGCCACGCTGGCTGCCACGACAGCATGGCACAGTGTCGGGGGGGGAGGGGAGGGTCTGGCGGGAGGGAGGGAGGGGGGTTTAGGGGCATTTGGTTTGGTGTCGGTGGCAGCTGGTGGTACGGAGGGGAGGGGGTACGGGGGGGAGGGGGTAGGGGACAGTCCCACCTCGACTATAAAGGGTCTCCTGTTTTGGCGATCCCCTCGCCACCCTTCCCCCCCACCCCCCCTTGTATAGGGGCCACACCCTGGATGCACATACACTTAGGCACGCACACACACACTTACTGTACAAACAGCCCATTTGTTTGAAACCACAGAGACAATGACACGCACGCGCACAAACGCACGTGCGCGCGCACGCACACACACGCACACACACACATGCACACACACTGTTGTGTATGTGTTAATTTCCTTTCATATATTGATACCATGCCTGTGCCAGTAAGCTGACCACCAGTCTGGCGAGTGCTTGTGTGTGTGTGTGTGTGTGTGTGTGTGTGTGTGTGTGTGCGTGTGCGTGTGCGTGTGTTGTTATTGACATATTGTGGTTCAGTATGGCATCATGCTGTTGATTGCGGTGATTGACTCATGTGGCAGAGGAAATAGTACTGTCTGGTTTATTAGAAATGTGGTCATATTCCTTCCAAGAACTCTGTGTGTGTGTGTGTGTGTGTGTGTGTGTGTGTGTGTGTGTGTGTGTGTGTGTGTGTGTGTGTGTGTGTGTGTGTGTGTGTGTGTGTGTGTGTGTGTGTGTGTGTGTGTGTGTGTGTGTGTGTGTGTGTGTGTGTGTGTAGACAAAGTACTCAACCTCAGTATCCTTGTGTCAAAGTGCAGTATACTTATATAGAGATAGTCTTGATCACGCAATTCAAAAATACAAATGACAAAGTACGTACAGTATGTTCTTCATTTTGATTGAAATGTAGAAATCCCAGATAAGAGGTTTCTGCTCGACAGCAGCGCTAATGCACTGTCTGCGTGCGTGCGTGCGTGCGTGCGTGCGTGTGTGCGTGCGTGCGTTTATGTGTGCACCGGTCACCACACTGGGGACCAGTAAGCAGCTAACTACCAGCTGTCTTCAAGGACAAATGCTCCAACTAGCAACTGCTACCTCCATCTTTACTACAACACCCCCACCCCCCCTCCCCCCGCCCCGGGTTGGACATGCCCATTACAGGACAGTTTAGAGACTTTTGATGCAACGTACGTGGGCTGTGGGAGGGGTCTTGTGTATGGTGGGGGAGCATGGGGGAACTCATTCTCTCTTTTTTATTTATTTTTTTAAGTTTTAATGAAGCATGTGTAATGATGTGATTTGGTGCTGAGTTGCGGCAGTATTTATTACAGGTACTTTTAAAATATCTCTCTCTCTCTCTCTCTTTGTCTCTCTCTCTCTCTCTCTCTCTCTCTCTCTCTCGTACCACTGGTGTATTTTGCTATATTAGACTCTTGAACGTAAACTAGACCAATGTGTTCCTCGGGCCAGGTAGTGGAAGTCAATCTTAGCCAATCAGGATGGAATAGGAAAAATTATACCACAGGTCGTTTCGAGGAAGCAATCTGTTGAAACAGCCTTCTAGCCGTGGGTTAAACCAGCACCATTCACCACCTAATCAAAACAAAGAATTCAGCTGCTCTGTTTTCCCAGAGCGCTAGCAAACTCGGTGGCTAGGCTAGCTAGTTTATTGGGACATCTGTGGTCGTATAGTGACTACATCTGTCATTTAAAAAAAAGGGTAACTGTATAATTGCAATACACTCGAAGGTGTGGGTTAACGTGAGTATTGCCACGACAGGAACGAGACGAAGTCGAGTTCCGCAAGCACCCTCTCGTGTAATATTGCTTAATCGTCAGATCCGTCTTAATGACATGACTATAGAGATATGGGCTGTATTTTGCGTGTCTTAAGTACCAGGTCTTATTCCCTAACTTGAGTAAACTAAAGACCTGGAGGCGTGATCAATGATGATCAATCATTTGGCTATTCTGAGTGGCCAAAATCTGTATATTGGAGCAATATTAAAAAGAAAAGTGGCCTCCAGTTGACGCTAAGACAGGCCAATGTGAAACAAATGTGGCCTCCAGGGAGTTTGTGGGAAGTTTGTGGTCACGGTGCCGGAGATTAGCTGTCCACAGATTGACGGACAGACGGACAGGCAGGGGTCAAAACATAACAAAGGTAACTAAATGAATAAAAGCAAATAACTTGTAACTTCTTACTCTTATAACCAACTGAGTTACTTTTCTGGAAAACAGTTAGGCTACCACTAGTAACTATAAGTAGTTAGTTATACTCATTTAAAGTAACCTTGTCCCTGGGGGACACAAAACGTGCAGCTTCTAGCACATTCCTCACTCACACACACACACACACACACACAGTGCACCGCACTCGGAGAATGTCCTGGTGGAACCAAAAGGAGCCGTAAGGGGTGCATTGGTTCCATTTGTACATGCTCTCAGGGTTACAGACCAGGGTCCGTGCTTCGGCCCACTTTGAGGAACACTGCCATCATTCATGTCCTCAGGCTTTGTTTATGCAGCCAGTTTGTTTTGTTTGCAGTTACATCTCACATCTCTCAGTGTGAGGAACGCTAATGGGCGCCCAACGCAACATCAAAGCCCCTCGCTCGCCCCACAGGCTCCGCTCGCTCGTTCGCTCGTTGCCTCAATTTATGGCTAGCAGTCAGTTTTTTGTTTTACTACATGAAAGATCAAGCAGGGCTTCCCACACAGATATGTACGGAAAATACATGGACAGCCCAGGCACACATACAGTATACATGTATATACGTATGCAGACACACACACACACAGACACACACACACACACACACACACACACACACACACACACACACACACATTCTTTCTTGATCACAGCACCACGGTCACGTCCAAACAGAATGATCAATAAATCAAATAAAACGCCCACAATGTATCTCTCACTCTCTCTCTTTCTCTCTCTCTCTCTCTCTCCCTCTCTCTCTCTCTCTCTCTCCCTCTCTCTCTCTGGCTGTTGTCATGCTGTGTTTTCATATATGTGTGTGTTTGGCTGTAGAGCTCACAGCAGGGGAGCCGGGCTGACCAGGGCTGAGGGACTTATTGAACAGGTTGACTCATTGGTTTCAATTAAGGGCTGAGGGAAGTATTCTCTAAAGAACTGTTTGTGTTTGGGCCAAAATATTCCTTCCGGAAAAAGGTTGCACATAACATGATTCATTTAATTTCTGGCACAGCAAAAATGTCTATATGGCTGACTCGGAAGAACAAAACAGAGAGAACTGGGAACACAGACCCAGTACAGGTGCTGGAAGGACTGGTGGCAGCACGCCTTAGGGTGGAGTTTAGAAGGACTGGTGGCAGCACGCCTTAGGGTGGAGTTTAGAAGGACTGGTGGCAGCACGCCTTAGGGTGGAGTTTAGAAGGACTGGTGGCAGCACGCCTTAGGGTGGAGTTTAGAAGGACTGTTGGCAGCACGCCTTAGGGTGGAGTTTAGAAGGACTGTTGGCAGCACGCCTTAGGGTGGAGTTTAGAAGGACTGGTGGCAGCACGCCTTAGGGTGGAGTTTAGAAGGACTGGTGGCAGCACGCCTTAGGGTGGAGTTTAGAAGGACTGGTGGCAGCACGCCTTAGGGTGGAGTTTAGAAGGACTGGTGGCAGCACGCCTTAGGGTGGAGTTTAGAAGGACTGGTGGCAGCACGCCTTAGGGTGGAGTTTAGAAGGACTGGTGGCAGCGCGCCTTAGGGTGGAGTTTAGAAGGACTGGTGGCAGCACGCCTTAGGGTGGAGTTTAGAAGGACTGGTGGCAGCACGCCTTAGGGTGGAGTTTAGAAGGACTGGTGGCAGCGCGCCTTAGGGTGGAGTTTAGAAGGACTGGTGGCAGCACGCCTTAGGGTGGAGTTTAGAAGGACTGGTGGCAGCACGCCTTAGGGTGGAGTTTAGAAGGACTGGTGGCAGCACGCCTTAGGCTGGAGTTTAGAAGGACTGGTGGCAGCACGCCTTAGGGTGGAGTTTAGAAGGACTGGTGGCAGCACGCCTTAGGGTGGAGTTTAGAAGGACTGGTGGCAGCGCGCCTTAGGGTGGAGTTTGCCGACCACAAACTAGTGGACCATTTAGAGGCTTTTAGCCTGTTCTGGGCTCAGAGAGACGTGCTATGTGGTGCAGGACGGGGAATTGTGCCTTTCCTTTAAAAAAAATAAAAAGAGGTGTTATTTATATTTAGTCTTTTCATATGAGCTAACTGCAATTTTGAAGTGACATATTTTATGTACTGCAGAGTTTTAATAAAGGTGCTTTTAAAGGTCAAAGGTCTCTCTCTCTCTCTCTCATTCTCTCTTTCTCTCTCTCTGTACTCCATTCTATTCTCCTCCGACTCTTGACAGCACAATAGGAGAGAGAGAGACAGAGAGAGAGAGAGAGGGGGAGAGGGAGAGAGAGAGAAGGAAAGTGCTCTGAGGAACAGTGTGATAAAGAAAAAAATAAGTAGAGAGAAAGTGTGCGTGCATGCATGCGTGCGTGCGTGCATGGTTGCGTGCATGTGTGCGTGCATGCATGTGTGCGTGCATGCATGCATGCGTGCGTGCGTGCGTGCGTGCGTGCGTGCGTGCGTGCGTGCGTGCGTGCGTGCGTGCGTGCGTGCGTGCGTGCATGCATGCATGCGTGCATGTGTAGAAGTGTGTGGGGGATGTACCTCCTGGTGAAAGTAGCCTTCAGAAACAAAAGGAGCTTTGAGTGCACACCCCACTCCGAAAAGACAGATTAGCCGGTACAACACACACACACACACACACACACACACACACACACACACACACACACACACACTCAACCACCACCAGAAAAAGAGCTTTGGCTGCAATTTAGTGGCACGTGGCGCAGGCCTTGATACTTATCATGTGCGTCAGGTGCTCTCGCCCAGTTTCCTGTTCTTTAAAACATGAAAAAAATGTCTCTCTCTTTCCCTCCCTCCCCCTCTTTTACTTTCTCAAACACCAGATCCTTCTGCGTTTACCCCCAAACAATCACATTACCTTCTCCCACCCCTCCTCCACCTCCACCTCCACCTCTCTCTCTCTCTCTCTCTCTCTCTCTCTCTGCCTCTCGCTGTCCTTGTTTTTACATATGGGCTCCATCTTGCGGCAGGGGCCCTTTTTCCTTAACTTGGGGATTTAGTATTGTGTGAGAGGTGTGGCCCCGTAAAATGTGCTATCTTGTGCCACAGCCTAAAGTCCCTAAAACACCTCCATTACCCCTTACATTATGCATATAGGTTTGGGCGTTAGAATGATTAAACCAATCACCGTGCCACCTGCCATTGCCTTTAAGAGATCCATTATCCATTTAACATTATGCCCAGTGATTTACACTATATGACCCATGGCCATGGAAGAGCGACGCGCGTTGCTGCCTTGAAATATAGCCTATTTATATTTGATACAGAGGCCGGGTTGTTTTGTGTCCAGTAGCTCCAACACAGCCTCACTCATGCGTTGTGATATATGTAATATATGCATGCAGTTCGGTCTTTCATTTGGTTCAGTTTGCGGCCTCTCTACAAAACGGTATCAAGCGAAAACGAAGTTTCGGGAAATCTGATTAATTAAACAGAGTTGCACTGATCTGAGGGAAATATCATTGCAAATGACACCCGCTCTTTCCTTACCATCTAGCCATTTGCCTTTAAATAAAACCACATTTTGTTGACACAAGTATCAGTTACATGTTACTGATTATACTGAATGAGCAAATCAGGCATGCACACTTCCACCCGGCAAAATTAATAGTGGGTTGTATGGTCGCAAGATCACGTTTACGCATAGTGGAAGCTCCTAAATGCGTATAATTCACGGAACATGTGTATTACTTGCGGCATAAAGCATGGCATAAGATGAAGCCCATTGTCTCTGAAGGGTGGAAACCTCATTATGTCCAAAACTGTTACTTTCAGGAATTCAAAAACGGGAAAAGCGGCAGAACTACAAGCTTGAAAAGCTTATGGATCTGCTACTTCTGATGCTTTTGTATGTGGCGTCGTAGTGTGATCAAGTAGGGCCGTTAATTTACAGACACATACACACACACACACACACACACACACACACACACACACACACACACACACACATACACACACACACACACACAAAGTTAGAATATGGGAGATAAGAGGTTTCTGCCCACGATCACCGAGACGAAATACAAAGAACATATTGTATCTGCCAGCGGTAAAGTGAATCCATTCTTGCTGGCAGTGGTGTGGCCCAGGCAGGGTGAACCGGAGCCGGGCTCTCTCTGGCTCCACCGGCCTCTTCCAGTTGGCACGCTGAGCCAAGGCCACTGCTGGAGCTGCTTTGGACGCCCGCTCACTCTGCGGAGCGCTGGCCAATATGAGCCTGGTTAGCTCGCTGCTTCACCATTCACTCACTGCGATCTCTCCTTCTCGCTGGCTCTGTCTCTCTCTGGCTCTCTCCCTCTGTGTCTCTCTGGCTCTCCGTCTTTCTCTGTCTCTCTCTGTGTCTCTCCCTCTGTCTCTCTCTGGCTCTGTCTCTCTCTGTCTCTCTCCCTCCCTCTGTCTCTCTCTCTGTCTTTCTCTGTCTGTCTCTCTCTCTCTCTCTCTCTCTGTCTTTCTCTGTCTCTCTCTCTCTGTCTCTCTCCATCTTTCTCTGTCTCTCTCTTGCACGTGCGTGCGTGCTCACTTTCTCTCGCTTGCCCAACATGCGAGGCTTGACCTGACTTCACCTCCACACACTGTTTCATATTCTGACTGGCTGACTGTATATACAAGGCCTGGTTTATACCAGTGTTCGTCTTGTACACTACAACTGTATCGACTACAATTTTGTCATGGACAAAACTACATAAAAACAAAACTATGATGAAACTATGACTAAACATACTGACAATCTTTTGCAACTGCAACAAATAAAAACTCAATTTAAATGGAAAAAAGCGACCACGGAAATAGCCAATCAAAAGCTCTGAGCTGGTAGATTTTACATTTTCGGCACACAATAAAATCAAGCATTATATTTATACGGCGCCGTCATTGACCGCCAAAATCACATATTTAGTCAACTAAAACTAGACCACAAGTAAAAAAAATCAATAATATAATGTGACTCAAACTAAATGGTGTGGGTGTAGGTATATGCGTAATGTGTATGTATAGGTGTGTGTGTGTGCAACGCAACACAGATACAGTGGCCATGTGTGAGCTTGATAGATCTGACTGCAACCTATACTATAAATGTAAATAGTATATAGTGGACCACAATGGAAACAATTTGGTCCATTAGACTATTAATTCTCCCCCCGCCCCTTTTGTGTACTGTACCACACAAACACACGCACGCATAACACTTGCATGCACGCACGCACGCACGCACGCACGCACGCACGCACGCACGCACGCACGCACGCACGCACGCACGCACGTGCACACACACACACACACACACACACACACACACACACACACACACACACACACACACACACAATGACATCAAAGCTCCGTTCCCTTTGATGGTACCACATCCAAACACACTGCGACAAAAACTAAATGATGAAATGGGAGAATTGCAAATCTGGCCCAGAAAATGCATAAAGTATCCCCCCCTCCCCACAGAGAGAGACACACACACACACACACACACACACAAGGCAGAGAAAACAAATAGTCCATAAACGCCATCAGAAATGCTTTGAAGTCAGCCTGGCTATCCTACTACGCCCTCCCTCTCTCTCCCTCTCTCTCCCTCTCTCCCCCTCTCTCTCTCTCTCTCCCTCTCTCTCCATCCATCTCTATGTGACTCTCTCTCTCCTCCGTGCAGCAGGGCAGTCAGTCCCACGCTCCTACAGATGGTGGTCATGTGCATTCAGTCATAACAGTTTGATCTATCTGCTCCTTTCACTGGCCTCCTACTGAGGAAGCTCAGGAGAGAGAGAGACACAGAGAGACACACAGAGAGCGAGGCAGACAGACCACACAGATGTACAAGCTCTATGAGCTATTTTAGCTATTTCTTTTATTTGATTCCTGAAGAGTAACCGTTTTGGACATGTGAAGTTTCCATCCAACAGTCAGACCGTGCTCGCTGGCTCCCAGGTGGTCTCCTGCTGACAGGAGGTCATGTACCGTCACACCCTCTCCTTTATGCTTCATGGGCATGCATTTTACACCTGGAAATCACTTAGATACACACACCGTTAGGCAGGAGGCAGGCAGGAGGCAGGCACGCAGGCAGGCAGGAGGCAGGCAGGCAGGCAGGCACGCAGGCAGGCAGGCAGGCAGATCAGTTATCTTCCAGTTATTAAAATCAGTAAATCAGTTGTTTATCAATTATTTCAATTAGTAAATCTGACTTTAATAAAGCCTGAGTAATGATTTGTCAGACCACTGTGCTGCTCGCCAATAAATCCTCCTAAAGCCTTTAGTGTCAACCACCCACAGTGGAACTGCATGCATGACTTTTATTTTAAAGCGGAACAAAGCTTGTCTTTTACAGCCACAATATAGAACGCTGGTCTCAAAGTGTGGTCGCTTGTAGATCAGCTTGTAGATCAGCTTGTAGAGCGGATATTTTCACTACTTTGGGTCACAGGGAGACATGAAAAGTCTTGAGATGTCTGGAAACCACGGAGCTAGACTGTCCATGTCATACATTTAATCAATGACCAGTCCAGTACATTTTGATTAGTACGATCAGTACATCAGTCCACCTTTTGATCAATGACCAGTACATTTGATTAGTACATGCAGTACATTTCCTGTGTTAACATGCTAACATTCACATCAGGTGGTGTGTTGAGCTCCCAGCTCAAACATTATGAGAGCGCCTCTCTCTCTCTCTCTCTCTC
>NC_137865.1:9905603-9908103 GCF_963924005.1 Protomyctophum bolini
TTATGAGAGCCTCTCTCTCTCTCTCTCTCTCTCTCTCTCTGTGTCTCTCTCCCTCTCTCTCTCTCTCTCTCTCTCAAATTCAAATTCAAATTCGCCATATTGGCATGACAAGCATTCTTACGAATGCATTACATACGAATGTAATATGAATGATACAAATACAGTATGAAACAAAATAATAAATGATACATATTAAGAATCAGAACAAATAATATAAACAAGACAAGGAAAAACATAACAAAAATGTCATTAATCTATCAATTGTATTACATTTATAGTGATCACCCATTGTCCCTCAATTTGTGGCAGGCTGATACATATTTTGCTGCCCAACGGCCCAAACCTAATAAGCTGTCTCACCTAATAAGTAGGGGATTGCCTGGATAGAGTCAAACTCTATCCTTGTTTTTGTTGTTTCTGTGAATTTGGGCTGGTATTCTTCTCTAATGTGTGTATATTTGATACATGCAGTCAAGAAGTGGAGCTCTGTCTCCACCACTCTGTCTTGACTACAGTGAGAACACAGCCTGTCCTCTCTGGGCAGCCAGGTTTGACTACAGTGAGAACACAGCCTGTCCTCTCTGGGCAGCCAGGTTTGACTACAGTGAGAACACAGCCTGTCCTCTCTGGGCAGCCAGGTTTGACTACAGTGAGAACACAGCCTGTCCTCTCTGGGCAGCCAGGTTTGACTACAGTGAGAACACAGCCTGTCCTCTCTGGGCAGCCAGGTTTGACTACAGTGAGAACACAGCCTGTCCTCTCTGGGCAGCCAGGTTTGACTACAGTGAGAACACAGCCTGTCCTCTCTGGGCAGCCAGGTTTGACTACAGTGAGAACACAGCCTGTCCTCTCTGGGCAGCCAGGTTTGACTACAGTGAGAACACAGCCTGTCCTCTCAGCAGGTTTGTCTATATCTGTCTTTCTCCATGGCCAGGCTGCAGCTCGTTGAGTCTGATTCTGTACATTGTCATTGTTACGGTTTTTCTCACTTTGTTATCTATTCTAGCCATAGACTGTAAAGAATATGGACAAAGCGTTCCGCGGGTCTTTAAACTAGTGACTGGAAGCAGAAAGTATTCATGACCATGTTTATTAAGGTAATACAGTCTAGGTGAAGTTGGGCCCAAATACATGGACTTCTATGGGGCTATGGGTTCTTTTGGGCCCAATGACAGCGCCACAACAGGCCATTATATGAACTTTCAGGAAATCCCAATTTCCTCAGTGGCTTCACAAAATATCTGTCTGACTGCCCCCCTGATTCTACCACAGTTCTCTCTCTCTCTCTCTCTCTCTCTCTCTCTCTCTCTCTCTCTTTCTTCCTCTCTCAACTTGCCCTCATCGGCTTCCGCGTCCTTCCTCTTCACTTTCCTTTCGGTCCTGAGTTTCCTCTCTCTCTCTCTCTCTCTCTCTCTCTCTCTCTCTCTCTCTCTCTCTCTCCATTCATACACTCCTGACAGTGTGATGATAATGCTGACCTCTGCATAATGCTAAAGGCCAACGTGTACACTCTGTTGCTTTCTCTGGATTGTCCATTGTGTTAGGACAAATGCCGCGTGCGAGCATGCGTGCGTGTGATTGAGTGAGTGAGCACGTGCACATTGAGGGAAGTCGAACACAATGAGGCAGAAATAGGCAGAAGAAAATAAAGTGCCAACACGAGGCGAGTGCAGGCGTTCACCTGAGCTGACCTGGACTTGCAGATTTTCTGTTACAGTACTTATCATAATGTACAGTACTTATCATAATGTAGAGAACTTATCATAATGTACCCACCCAGAAGCAAATATTTGAGTTAAAAACGTTTGCTGTGAAATAATATATATTCAAAGATTTGCACACATTTTCATACATTTTCATTTCCAGATACAGGCATTCCACGACACCACAGGAGAGTGTAGCCTGGTCGAGTAGGGCGGAGCCACGGTTGTTCAGAACCGCCACAAATGGCCTCAGCCCGGGCTCTGTACAGCCCGGGCTGAACTCCATATATGGGCATAAAAGGGACACAGACATAATATCTGGGTGCGGCATGCATTTCCAACTTGCATCGTTCCAAGTAGGCCAGTGCCCAATGGGCACCGCTGTAGAGGCCCCTGCACGGGCACCTATAATAAAGTTAAGAAAAAATGAAAGTAAGTCCCTCCAATGCCTCTTTGCTTGGCTCTCAGCATCAAGGCTTTGGGACTGTACCTCCAGCTGCCTCACGCTATAGAAAGCAGAGATGGCTCCTGAGCTATAGGCCACATGGCTTGGGAAGACTACTGTGATGATGAGTCAAAGAAACATTTTTGTGTGATATACTGTGTCTGCGTGCACCGTAGAAAATGTGCTTTTCTGAACTCGATCTCCAGTAAATGACACTATACCATTTCAGTACTGAAAGTACTGTTACAGACTTTATAGTATGAGGAAGATAATGAAATAGCACTTAGTAAAACAACGAGGGACTCTCTTCTCATGTGACAATGGCTTTTCAGTTTGGACTGAACTGACCCCG
>NC_137865.1:9915603-9918103 GCF_963924005.1 Protomyctophum bolini
TTTTATGCTCTGTCAGGAGCCGTGCTGCAGGAGGAACAACCACTCTGATTTGTTTTTACTCAGTACGTTAAAAGCAGTGCTTCTTCTCTGACCTTTTCATGTCTGGGGATGATGTCCCTCCGATCATGTTTTATTTGCTTCCCGATCTGATTCCGCTCGTTTGCTTTTTGAGTATCTGTCGATATACCGATTTCTCCCGATCCGATATTTATATATTTATAGAACATTGCCATGTCACAATAGTACAATATCCAATTAGTCACAGACAATATCCAGTCTAATATCATAATATGGATATAATATTGATCCTATAGGGATGTGTTTCCGATCATGTTTTTTTGCTCCCGATCCGATTTCCGATCATTTCAAAATGACGTGATCGGCCCCGATTTCTGATCACGTGATTGGATCGAGACATAATTGAGACAATTGACACACATTAGCCCCCATTTGAAAAGTTTACAGTACGTGCCTGCAGGGACCCTTCAGAAGAGATTTTAGATTCACAATTTGAAAACATTTTAAATATTTTTTCAAAAAAGTTCCAAAATAGCAGATGTACTGCACTGCACGAGGTGAGATGTAGATCTGCTATTTTTTTCTTTAACATAATTAAATGGAGTAAAAATGTATAGGCCTTGTAATAAAATGAAACCTAAATCTATAGTAACTAAGTTTTCAAATAATTCTATTGGAGTTAAAAAGCACAATATCTTTCTCTGAGATGTAGTGTAGAACTATAAAGTATAATTAAAAGATACATTCAAGTAAATAAAAGCATGCACCCTAAAGAACTTGCCATTAAGAGCTTGTAGAGAGAGAACGTTCAGCCTGGGATGAACGGCGGTTACTCATTGTAATGGGCGTCTGCATTGAGCGTCTGTGTGTGTGTGTGTGTGTGTGTGTGTGTGTGTGTGTGCACGTGCACTTGTACGTGCGTGCGTGCGTGTCTCGTATGAGACATTATGAGTCTTTGATGTCTCTGTCTTCTGTCAAGCCTTTGATTCATCCAGCGCCATCTTTATCATTTACCCTGGTTTTACGGAGCTGTTGCAGAGTACTGCTCTGTGTGCACGTGCATGCATGCGTATACGTGCGTGTGTGTGCACACTGCACACGCGTGTTTGCGTGCACGTGTGAAGGGATAAGTAGATAAGTATAGAGGTAAGACTGAGGCCAGGGTGGTGGAGATGTTGAAAAAAAGACCTTTGAAGATGTTACAAAAGTGTGCGGTAAAGCCGTTAATATGCGAGTGGCTCTATCTTGCCTTGCCCTTTATGTCTAAACATTTGAGCCGTTTTTATTTTATTTCGAAAAACATTAAAAAAAATTCAAATCTATACATCAACATGTTGTGGGCTATAGATCAGCTATTAAAAGGTTAAAAATGTACAATTTAGCCATTTAGCTCTTAATGTTATAGCTCCTCCTAATCCAGAGTGATTTACAGTAAGCAAAACATAAGGGGTAAGATGAAGATGGCGCATGTGAGAGAAACTGTGTGTGTGTGCGTGCGTGGAGTGGCTCAGGAGAGAGCGCTTCTGAAACAGAAGGTTCCCGGTTGAGTCCGCGACTAGTGGCTAGTGGCTATAGTGGCTAGTGGCTAGTGGCTACCCCAGAGTTAAAGTGTCTTTGTGGCTAGTGGCTACCCCAGAGTTAAAGTGTCTTTGAGCGAGACACTGAACCTCCAACCTGGTGAGCAGGTTTGGTGCCTCATGATTTCCTTCCTGTGTGAATGAAAGTGTGAGTGTAATGAACGTTGTGCTTTGGATAAAAGGTGCTAAATAGAGGCACCATTCTGTGTGTGAGAGAGAGAGACCACCTTTCCACCGGTTGGTTCCCAATGGGAACCGGTTCAGTTCTTTTTGGTTCTTCAAAATTGGTGGGAAAAACTAGACCTATATGAAATTGTTTATAGGATCAATACAAGTAAATTAATATATGATTAATATATGATACAATTCCACAGTATAGTAGCTTTTTCATATTCACGATAATTTTGCATATTTTCCTACATAATGCCTCATTTGCATAGAAATGTTAAATTTGTAATACAATAAATCATACCCAATTGGGAAAGTTTCATGGTGATAACAGGTATGGTTTTTACACACTCAATTCATAATTAACGTTCCAATTTTAGAGTTCTGGCTCATGGACTAAGAACCGAAATGAACTGAAACGGTGGGAAAGGGGTCAGAGGGTTAGTAAAGCATGTGTATTGACTGTGTGGTGATGTCACACTGCAGACAGACAGGCAGACAGACAGACAGACAGGCAGACAGACAGACAGACAGACAGGCAGACAGACAGACAGACAGACAGACAGACAGACAGACAGGCAGACAGACAGACAGACGCCTGTCACATGGCTCTGTGTGAGGTGCCCGGGTGACACACCTGTGTTTACACACAGCAACACTGTGTGTGTGTGTGTGTGTGTGTGTGTGTGTGTGGCGAGAGAGGGTATACGTATGTATGCAATTGTGTGTGCTCATGC
>NC_137865.1:9923103-9935603 GCF_963924005.1 Protomyctophum bolini
GCTGTAAATAACACCAATAAAAATAATCTTTCATTTCACTTTATGCTCTGCTCTGCTCCTTTGAGTCATGTGTAGGCCAGCTCATCTAAGTTCAATAACTTGCTTTTGTTGGAGGAAGGAAACCTGCTACATACGCACGCACGCACGCACGCACGCACGCACGCACACACGCACACACGCACACACGCACACACGCACACACACACACACACACACAATAATAATAACAATGGAACAAACCACTTAAATCTAGTCTATATAATTGTTCCTCATACAATATTTTACAATAGCCTACCTAATGAAGAAACTACTAGTTGTGCCACATGTCCTAGTCCCTCCCCTGTCCGACATCATGGCCGGGTGTCTCCCTCAGCCAGCGCAGGTGTGGCTGGTCTCAATCAGCCCAGCTGCTCCACAATCACCATCAACAGAGGCTGCCAATATAAGCTGCAGAGAACCGGCGCCAGACCCCTTGGATGTGGACTATACTACCGGTATACATAGTTCTTCTGACCAAGCAATTGGTTGAAATAGGCTATCCCGCCGTGCTGAAATGGAAATTCATTTACGGGGGGGGGGGGGGAGTTACAAATATGGCGATAAGAGGCCACTCACAACTCTGGAGTGAGCTAAATGTAAATCAAACTGAGGAGTGGCAGACCAATTATCTCCTCAGGGATTGTTTTCCCTATGGCAGATTTGTCTGGTTTCCAGGCTAGCATGCCACATACGGTATAGGCTCTGGCCTGAGTCCCGTTCATGAGCACCTTTGTTGCATCCCTCTTTCCTGACCTATCTTCACTTGTAACTAGCAATAAAGGCAGAAAAGCCAAAAAGCTTTAACACATCTTTAAAAAAAAAAAGTTTTAAGACTCAATGCAGTATAGAGTATGTCATATACAATACAATATGCATGTACAATAACTTGGACATGCATGCTTGCGTGCTCAACATAGTGAGAAGGGAGTGAGTGTGGGGGGAGAGGAGATGAACACTTTGACTGTGCCTACTTTGAACTGCAATACTGCAGAACCCATTGAGCTGCGGGCCGTGGGCCTCCACGAGCCAAAACACACACGGGTCGTCCCTCCCAACATCAGCACAGTCCAGCACACTGGGAGAGAACGAGAGAGAGAGAGAGATAAAAGCTAGTTTATTTGTACGGTGCTTTACACAAAACATTTAGAGCATTAACACAATGTGCAAAAGAAACAAGACATTTGAATACAAATAAATATTGTTATTAAAGATGCAAATAAGCTACAGTAGAAAAAAACAGTTTAGAAAAAAATAAACCTATAACAGGAATAAATGTATACAGAAATGAAACGAGAAACCTCAGTGGGCAGCAGCAAGCAGAACATGTCTTCAGCTTTGTTTTTTAAGTTCTACAGCCCTGCCGGTTTCTGGGAGTTGGTTCCAGATATGTGTTGGGCATAAAAATGCGTTTAGTTCCGTTTCCAGGGACAGAAAGCAGACCTGAGAGTCTGGGTGGTTCACAAACAGGAGGAGAAACTCTGGCATTTATTTTTGGCCCTAAAAAACATTCTCTTTATAATTTATCATCATCAGCACTGTTTTGAAATCAACTCAAGGAGAGGGTGGTGGACACTGTTTCCATGTCTGTTTATTATGTTTTCTGTAAAGTTGCTTGTTGGTATTTCGCGGGTTGCATTTTTTGGGGGCTTGTTTCTTAATGTAGTTGCTTATTTAAACTTAATTGTATTCGTCCACGGATCTGCATTTTTTGATTTCTTTGTTTTGTGCCAGATTTGTGTGTGTGTGTGTGTGTGTATTTTTTTTTTCTTCCCAAATACAAATAATTCAAATTAAAATATATTCTTTTCAAATAGCCGATGCAACATGTGGCCTATAGTAGAGCTGCCGGGGATAGGTGGAGGGTGTTGGTGCGCCTCTGTTTTCTATCACCGCTGGTGGATGTTGGCAGAGAGACTAAAGAGGAACAGAGAGAGAGAGAGACCCCGTGGATATACTTCTGTCTACCCAGAGCGCTCTGTGTGTGTGTAGCCCTGTGCTCCTCCTCTGAAAACCAGAGAGAGAGAGAGAGAGAGAGAGAGTAAACTCTGCACTTCAAAAGACAGTTTGATCTCATGAGTACACAGGAGCGCAACCTGAAAGCGGATCTGAAGAGGCAGTTTAAAGGCAAATCTAAGAGGGGACACTGTCACAGTGTCACACACAGTGGATGGTGAAATGGGGGGGGTATGCTAGGTCATGAAATGCTCCGGTCTTCCCTCTTCGGACGTTTTTTTCTTTCTTTGATCTCTGAGACCAAAATGGGGGAGGGGTCATTATGTGACCTAAAGTAGAATATTATATAACACACACACACAGTCCTTATAGGAATCTATTTTGTGTATGAAACATTTTGAATTTAAATTTAGATTTTATTAATAAAGGGAGGAGGACGCCCCTGTCATGCAGAGTCCACTGCACTTTGGATTACAACATCATTTCCTGTGTTTCATGAAACTGAAAAAACACAAATCTTCTCTTCTGGGCGGTCCCTGGCACAAAACCTTTTCAGATATGTCTGTTGCCAAATATATATATACATTTGAGGGTCCTTTGGTGCGAAAAGGTTAGAGAGCAACTGGTGTAGGACTCTCCAAAATCAGGATTGGCTTCAAACCCAAAAGGCTGCCTATGGGTATGGCTCTATAAGAAAGTAGGTCACCATGGCCTGGTGGCACTTGTGATGGGTACCAGGGGCCACCCCGACCCACACACCCACCCACCAGAGGGACGCCTGAGGGGGCCACCTGTCCCCAGCCTGTACAGGCCCCCCATCACAACCATATGAAAGCAGATACCAGTCAACAGGTGTGTGTGTGTGTGTGTGTGTGTGTGTGTGTGTGTGTGTGTGTGCGTGCGCTCGCTCGCCACACTCATGGTGTCAGCACTCATAACGTTGCTGTCAGGCAGAAACCTTGTATCTCCATATTTAAACTTGTTTAGGTTTTCTCTTAAATCAATGTCCTACTTTATCATACTACAAGCTCACGAGACTTGTAGATCAGCTATTTTTGCTTTGTGAAACATTTTGACAGTGAAGTGGTTAAACAACAATGGCAACGAGTAGTTCCAAACATAAATGTAATGTTTATTCATAATGTTCAAATGTTCGACAGAAAGACAATTATTATTATAATTATACGTTAATCGCAATTATTTGAGAGCCAATTAATCGTCAAGTAAAGTTTCATAACCATGACAGGCCCTACTAAAAATAATAGAGCATGGATCCATTGCGAGCACATTTTGGTTTTGGATATACTTGTTTTCCACACGACAGCGCCGATAAGCAGATTGTGACAAACAATGTGCAGGGCTGCAGCTATAGCAGCTGATGGGTGCCTGCCTGGTGCACACACAGTGTGTCACAACACCAGGGTCTGGAAATAGCTTGCAGACAACTGTTGGCTGCAGGCAGGAGGACAGACAGTTGTCACCATGGTTGGTCCCTGCATGGCTGCCTGCCTGGGATCCCCCTGCCTCTCCTTAACTACAGAATACTTCACATTCTCATTCGGAAGTTGACCTCAATTCTATGCCGTCATTATGAAATAACAGATATAATACACCGTATACGTACAGGGCTGATGGGGGACCCTCTGCACCACACTAATTGAGCTTAAAAGCTCAATTAGCTCAAAACTGTACCTGTTCGATAGCAAACTATTCTGCTGGTTAAATGAGAAAAAGAGGTTGCCCATCAGCAATGGTTTTCAGTGGAGTGCTAGTCTCTGGGGGTCACCAGGGAGTCTCCGGGGGTCCCAGGAGACTCCCTGCCCACAGGGGACCAGGCCCATTCCGGCCTGCTGCCCCACGTCCGAAACGGTTGAGAAATGACATTGTTACTGTGTGGGGGTCCCTCTACTGTGCCTGGCCTCTACTGTACTGTACTGTCACTGTAATGTACTGGCACACCCGAAATCATCACATATAGTTAATATGTGTGTGTGTTAGGTTGCGCACAGGTGGTGAAAAACAACCATGCTATTTTCGTGCTCATACCCACCCACCCAGCCAGCCACCCAGCCACACACATAGCTCCGTAAGGGACCACTCAAAGAGAGAGAGAGAGAGAGAGAGAGAGAGAGAGAGAGAGAGAGAGAGAGAGAGAGAGAGAGAGAGAGAGAGAGAGAGAGAGAGAGAGAGAGAGAGAGAGAGAGAAACAGTCACCTGGGGCGCCACAACAGGCCATTATATGAACTTTCAGGAAATCCTGATTTCCTTACTAGCTTCACAAAATATCTGTCTGACTGCCCCCCTGGCATGAACATGGCAGTTGAAACACGTGAGTGCTTATACATTTTGGCAGATGATGAAACATATGCATTTATGTCCTTAGCTAATAGGTCAACAATTCTGTCGTGCCTAGCAATGTACATTCCCTTATATACATAGCAGCCATTAGGAATATGTGACAGTGTTTCTGTAACTGGAGTGTGGTCATAGTGCAGACAATGAGGAGGAAGTGTTAGAGTACCACAGAGAGAGATTGAGTCTGGTTGGAAGGACCTGTAATCTGGCTTTGACTGTAAAGATGATATATCCTCATCAACTGCATAATTCTTGAATATTGTATGAGATACGATGTGGTCTGCATCGGGAAGGCAAGCTAGCTTACCCTGTAGTTTTAAACCAGTCCAGTATTGTTGTTGTTTTTGCTGTTGTAACATTATAAGGTACCTCCGTGCATTGACTGGTGATATATGGTGTTCCGTATCAGGTGACGTATTGTGTCTGCTCCATGTACATTGGTGTTTTTCATGTCGTCTTTCACAACAAGGAACAGATCCAGTAATGCCCTTTGAACTGAGGTTGTGGATGGTCTGCAGGGGACAGAGGAGCCCCTACTCTGTAGCCCCATGGGAGATAAATCACCCGGAGGTCAGGAGGTTATAGACTGACCCCCCCGGGGACCTTTTTGCCTTGTGAGATTCCCCTTCAACCATATGTCTGTGGCTGGCTCGCTCCGTCCCGCCCTCCTTACTCCCCGTGTCTCTCCCTGCGAGCGGAGGAAGGTTCAACAGCCAAGAACAACAGGCCTGGACCAGCCCTGCTCCAAACAGTCATCTAAACCAAGCCCCGATCCGCTCCCATCCAAACAGTCATCTAAACCAAGCCCCGATCCGCTCCCATCCAAACAGTCATCTAAACCAAGCCCCGATCTGCTCCCATCCAAACAGTCATCTAAACCAAGCCCTGATCCGCTCCCATCCAAACAGTCATCTAAACCAAGCCCCGATCCGCTCCCATCCAAACAGTCATCTAAACCAAGCCCTGATCCGCTCCCATCCAAACAGTTATCTATTCTAAACCAAGCCCCGATCTGCTCCCATCCAAACAGTCATCTAAACCAAGCCCCGATCCGCTCCCATCCAAACAGTCATCTAAACCAAGCCCCGATCCGCTCCCATCCAAACAGTCATCTATTCTAAACCAAGCCCCGATCCGCTCCCATCCAAACAGTTATCTATTCTAAACCAAGCCCCGATCTGCTCCCATCCAAACAGTCATCTAAACCAAGCCCCGATCTGCTCCCATCCAAACAGTCATCTAAACCAAGCCCCGATCTGCTCCCATCCAAACAGCCATCCAGAGCTACTCACTTTCATCCGCTGCATGTGCTGTCTCAGACACATACAAATCAGCACCCCGCTGATATATTGGTTTGGCCGATAGGTCGACCATTATTTGACCTTTTTGGCGACATGGTATCAAAAACTCTCTAAAAGAAATCCATTAGAAAGGTTACTTTCGTGCACCCTGTAAGAATGCTCAGATTGGAGACGAGTCGTGCTCGCTTCCTTGATGTAAATCTGTGATTATGGAGTCAATGTGTCCTTATTTGTAGCCACTTTCAAGCTGGTGTCCCCATCCTGGGCATTTTTGCCTCTAGTTTTTGATCTACATGCTATGCATGGACTATTTTCTATTCATCAAAAAGCGATTCATGTTTGATTTTTACCAGCTGCTATGCAATAGCAAGCTGGGTCTATTGGTGTGCAAGCTAGTCCTCTAGTCCAGCTGGTTTTCTCATTGTTTAACACATTGTCTGTGGCTGATGTATATCAATCTATTGTCTGCGATTGACATATGTACGGTACACGTTTTATGTCGCTTCATATGGATCTTAAACGGCACCACTAAAAAAAACTACTTTTAGCCCTGAGCTGGTTGCTAGGCGACGCCTTGCTCACCCCCAGGGACGTGCACACATAGACATCAAAGGGGGCTTCAGCCCCTGCCCTTTTACCCGCCTGTAAAACAACTGTCTCCTGAACTTGAACTCAGCATTTTGCGTTGAACAAATTTGTTTAGAAATCCAGGTCCTACACCGCATTTCCGCTAGCTAAAGAGTGCTGGGTTGCGCCCCGAGAATAGCTGATCTATTATATTTTTGGACCACAACGCTTATATGAGACGATATTAAGATGAGCCCATGTTATTCTCCATGGAGACATTACTTCCGCGAACCAGGAGAATCGAAGGGATGAGCGAGTTACGTCAGGACTTCGGTGCTCTATTAGCTTGGATTCCCCATCGATGATGTCACTGGTGGGCGGGTTTCTGAACTGCCCACAGCTCTCCTATGAGACACAGAGTAGAAAAGAATTGTGTCATTTTATTATGAACATTAGTCAGGACCAATCCTGAAATATGAAGATAGGTTGAAAAGTGTTGAAGTGGTCCTTTAAGTAAAAAAAAAATAAAATAGAATAGAATAGAATAGAAACGTTAATCACGTTTTCAAATTCATTCAGCACTTTTATAAACAATTAAAATCGGCCAAAGCATCTGTAATCTGTGGTCTTACGTCTCTCCAAAATTCAGGGTCAGGCACAGTTTTGTGGGGCTCTAGTGCAGTGGTTCTCAAACCTTTTAATTTCAAGGAACCCTGAAACTCTGGGAGTGTTCAAATGGAACCAAATATGATGGGTCCATTTGGAACCAAACTGTCAGAGATACGGACCTGTAACCCCAGCATGGAACCACTGAGAGTGACAGAACCACTGCTAAAGTGGAAGCCCCATGATGCGTCCACCCAGGGCTGGCGAGGCTGAAGTGCCACAGGCCTAAATGTGCTGCTATACTGCAGTGGATTTGAGCGCATATACAGATCCTGCATGGCCACATGCACTGTGATGGAGAAACGCAGAGGCCCGCCGGCGCCGTCTGGGTCGGAACTCGGGACCCATCGCAGATTTTACCCCTTTTATTTTGTGTTGCTTGTAGATCGGCTATTTTCACTATAGTTTGGGTCCCGGGCAAACATCTAATCCCCCCCCCCCCCCCCCCCCAGACAAGGGAAGAACATTCCTGTCCCGGACCTGGATGGACTTCAGTGGTGCGCTGGGGTTTGGCCAGCCCAGGCAGAATGCACGGCATGGACAGCTGCAGTGCTCTCTGAGCTACTGGAAGCACTGAGACCAATACCACAGAACTCTGTTGAAGGTCCTGCATGCAAAATGTTACTTGATTCAAAGTGCATATACTCTCTGCACCAAAAGTAAAAGAAATTGTTATGTAGAATGTCCCATTTCTAAAGTTTATTTTATTTTGTATTTTTGAATATATATATAGGAATTTGCAACAATGACCAAAACAGTGGCCGGGCTGAATGTGGTTGAACAGAACTTATAGGATGTATTATATGTACACATTATGAAGCAGTGCTATATTAGTGTTCATGGGTAAAATGGGAAGAAAACAAAATGCTATGAAAATCTATATAATATGTGCGCTTGTAGAAGCTATTTTAGAATAGACAAAATATAAAATAGGACTTAAAATAGTAAATTGCGACAATAGTGAAGTATTAAAAGCATTGGGAAAAAAATAGACATGTATGCTCGAGTAAATAAAAGTACCCTAAGTAGAGTCAAAGGTTTTGGGGAAAGCCAATCGAGCCACATCATCCTCAGCTGGTCTGCAAACGGAGGAGGAGTGAGATTGGTGCCCGGCCGGCCCAGGTGGGTCTGTGATTCTCATCAGAGCGCCGGTCATGCGTGTTGGAGAAGAACATGCTTGTTCGTCCTCATGGTGGAGAGACCTTTTCAACACCAGGATTTGAGGCCCGTGCACTGCAGCCAGGGTGGGGGGGGGTCCTGATGAGGCCAGCAGAAGTGGAGAAAAACGCACGCACGTATGCACACACACACACACACACACACACACACACACACACACACACACACACATGGTCAGAGGAGAGAGAGGAAGAGTCTGGGTATATTTCAATGAAATGTGGACCGTTTTATTACTGGTGAAAAGTGGAAAGTCGATGCGTTTGTGCAGTGGTGGAAGAAGTGCTTCGGGGGGGGGGGGGGATATTCTGTTACAAGTAAAAGTATTCAAAAATGTACTTGAGTAAAAGTACAAGAGTAATTGGCATCATATTACTGTATTACATATAATCCTGTATACGCACCGTATACAGCACTATGTGTAAATATGTAGATAATTTGTTGTTATTGATCTCTCCCCCTCTTCCCCCCCATTCTTCTTCTTCCCTTTCCCTTATGGAAATAAAACCGATGGAGCCTGTGAACACAGTGTGACCAACACCAACACCAGTAAGGCCTGGGGGGGGGTCAGATCAACATGGAATGAATTATGTACTGGCCATATATGGAGCATGATGTCTTGAATGTACAGGGTTTGATGAGGTCAGATCAACATATGGAATGTCAGAACAGGAAGGGTGGGTGGGAGAGGACCTGTTCCGACTTGTCACAAGGCGTGATGTCTCGAGGTGTGACCATATATGGAGGTTTGATGTCACTACTCACGAGGCGTGACCATATATGGAGGTGTGATGTCACGAGGTTTTCATAGTAAATGCGACCTGTCGTCACAATACATTTTAAGGTTCTTTATTAGGAAAACAACAAACAAATCTCAAATTAGACTTTAAATAGGTTGTCAGGAAGCACACCTGAAACCACTGATTGGGGGCTTGGGTCCAATTTGGCCCAAACCAACTCCTTTTTTGGAGGGGGTCACAGAGGGACCCTGGACTTTGACAAGACTTTGAAAAAATAAGCAAGATCTACAAGCCTACATGAATTGAAATGTACCTAATGTATTCTGTGCCCAAGTTATGGGGCCTCTGCCAAACGGCGTGCCTTAATTGTTGTAAATATCTGGTCGTTCAAAAGGTCACATGCACAAAACCAAATTTCAAATTTACACCTGTAAACCTGTGTGACGATAAATATTATTCTGATTATGACTATACTCGACTCAATTTACAATTTAGGCATTTAGCAGATGCTCTTAATCCAGAGCGATTTACAGTAAGCAAGAACAAATCATGGTAATACATCATATACTGCACACATAGCCATTATGCAGAATGAGAAACGTTTCTCTAAATGTTTTTGAAATGTGTCCAAATACCCGTTGCCTGAAGTGAAGAGAACAAATAAAAAGAAAACATCGTAAAGTAAACTGTTTGGACGGCGGTTTTCTTGGGAGCTGGGAAGGTCGGTTTTCCACACTTTATGTTGTCTCGGTTCCCCTAGGCCGAGACATCACACTATCATTAATCAACATGTTACTTACTGTAGATGGATTAAGTATGAAATATAGGGGTTAATTGGTTAATGTATGTTGAAACTCTTATTCAAATTATAGTTAAGTAATTCTCAGAGGCAATATTTGCCTCTGAGAATTGAAAAATGGACTCAAAGTAAATCCAAACTCAAGTGTACTTAAGTATAGTTTTTGAGTAAGTGTACTTGCTATCCACCCACTGCGTTTGCGAGAGCGTTCCAAACGATGCTGGCTGAGGGTTAGGGTTAGAGGACAGTTTCCCATTTTGGATGCGGCTCAAACAGGTAATGCTCTCACATTGTCGCTGTCAGGCAGAAACCTACTATATCCAAATTTCATCTTCTTACTGTATGCTTCTTACTGTAAATGAACACCCTATACAGTGTTATACACAAAAGTAGCTAAATGGATGATTTTCAAACTCACAATGTATCGCATGAATCTGCTATTTGTGATTATTTTGACATACAAGGTTTCCATCCTACATTGACAGTATTTTCTCCAGGGTTTAGAGATGCTGGCTCTCACAGGCTGTGTGATGGGATATCATTTGTACACTGTGATCAGTTTTGACTGACTGGAATTTATTGCTACATCATAAAACAGACTATTTTGTAAAATGTTGCCATCGACAGAAAGTGAACTAACACATTTACTCAAGTAAATGTGAAGTAGTGACTAGTTAGTTAGTCACCCCCAGGCATGGCCATATATGGTCATGTGACATCACATTTTCATAGTGAATGCGACCTGTGGTCACAATAAATATTAAGGTTCTTTATTAAGAAAACAGCAAACAAATCACAAATTAGACTTAAAATAGGTTGTCAGGAAGCACACCTGAAACCACTGATTGGGGGCTTGGGTCCAATTTGGCCCAAACCGAGACATCACACTATCATTAATCAACTTACCATCAAATGTTACTTACTGTAGATGGATTAAGTATGAAATATAGGGCTTAATTTGTTAATGTATGTTGAAACTCTTATTCAAATTATAGTTGAGTAATTCTCAGAGGCAATATTTGCCTCTGAGAATTGAAAAATGGACTCAAAGTAAATCCAAACTCAAGTGTACTTAAGTATAGTTTTTGAGTAAGTGTACTTGCTATCCACCCACTGCGTTTGCGAGAGCGTTCCAAACGATGCTGGCTGAGGACAGTTTCCCGTTTTAGATGTCAAACAGACAATGCTCTCACATTGTCGCTGTCAGGCAGAAACCTACTATATCCACATTTTATCTTCTTACTGTAATCTTTTTTCCCCCTGAAAATGAACACCCTACTTCATCATACCAAACACATACAGTGTTATACGCAAAAGTAGCAAAATGGCTGATTTACAAACTCACAATATATCGCATAAATCTGCTATTTGTGATTATTTCGAAAGTGGTTTTGACATACAAGGTTTCCATCCTACATTGACAGTATTTTCTGCGGGGTTTAGAGATGCTGGCTCTCACAGGCTGTGTGATGGGATATCATTTGAACACTGTGATCAGTTTTGACTGACTGGAATTTATTGCTACATCATAAAACAGACAATTTTTCGACGGAAAGTGAACTAAAACATTTACTCAAGTAAATGTAAAGTATTGACTAGTTAGTTAGTCACCCCCAGGCATGGCCATATATGGTCATGTGACATCATCAGCGATGGAGATCCCTGATGTCATCAATATTAAGCAAGCCCATATATGGAGATCCCTGATCAGCAACTGTACATCTGACCTCAAACCCTTAGATCTCCATATATGGAGCTGACCTGTTCTGACATTCCATATGTTGATCCTTCCCCTTCGATGTCTCCCTTTTGACCGATAGCTGTCCATTTAAACTCTAGACGGGCCTGCCCCAAGGTTATTAGTGCAGCCGTGCTCGGCAGCTGGCGAAAACTACAGTTCTCAACAGGCTCTGTACACTCAAGACACTGCCCGCGCTGCCACCCTTAGATCTCCATATATGTAGCTGAGCTGTTCTGACATTCCATATGTTGATCTGACCTCATCAAAACCCTGTACACTCAAGACACGCTCCATATATGGCCAGTATATGGCCCGCGGGCTGCCAGTTGAATACCCCTGGATTAGACACTAACACTACTAATAATCAGGACATTGAAATCATTTCTTGACAAATCCAACCCAACCAAACAACAAAACTATGACACCAAATTGATCAAAACAACTAAAGTCGATAATAAACTTCTGTGTTCTGCGCTTCTAAAAATAGATACGTTTGACCGCTGCAGTGACTAATACATTGAGAGAATCTTAATGTACAGACTGGACATTGATGAAGGCCGTCAACCTTGGCAGCACAGAGCTCTCACTGCAGCCAAGGGGTAAGGGAGACAGAGCTTCACTTCTGGACCAAATATGAATAAGAAATGATTGGATTGTACGTTTGTTTATTGGTTAAAAATATCTGTTTTGATATATAAGATAAGATCTTTATTTGATACTGTATGAGACAAGTAAAGAAAGACACACTGACACCATATCATAAACTGTTAGTCCGTCATAGTCAAGTCATCACAGTCTGTCTATCTATAGCACTTTGGCATCGTAGTGAGAACAAAGTTCATGTGTGGATTGTGCGGCTTCAATATTTAAATAAGGTCATTATTTAAATATGCTGGTGATTATGTTTTGGTTAATTGCCCTGCACTAGTCTGAATGCAGCCTCAAGCGTTCATTCCTGACTCAATGGCCATGTAATGCTGTCCAGTCACGAGAGAGAGAGAGAGGTATACAGAGAGTGACAAGAGATAGGCAGTGAGGGAGCGAGGGAAGAAGGACATAGATAGCAAATGAAAGAGACAGGGAGACAGAGCGAGAGCAGAGACATCTCAGAGCGGCCTGCTTGTTGTTAAGGTCTCGCGCAGCGCTGCGTGCTCCAGCAGATT